>NC_083325.1:47115112-47237338 GCF_963455315.2 Globicephala melas | reverse complement strand
GTCATTAAATGGTCTTTGAAGACATATTTTTAATGGCTACAAGAGAAAAACATTTTTCACTTAAATCGTCCAAAGAATTGTCACAATTCTTTACATCACTCAGCATGTGTAGCTTTGGTTAAAATGACCACATTTTTCTTCATTTGGGGGATTTTTGATTTTCTCCTAAGGGATCAAAATAATCAGTGGAGCTGTACTCTCTGCATTCTGTATGAAGCAGTTATGAAGCAGGATGAAAGTATTTAGCTTGATTCTCTAACGCGTCTGCAGCTGAAATTCACAAGTTCATAGCCTAAGGGATGGTCTTGCCCTGTCAAAGAAGCAGCTGGAGACTCACTAGAGCACTTCACTAGGGATTATCTAAGTGGACAATGGAATTTTCTTTCAAATATAGTAAGTTGTTTTTTTGTTTTTTTGTTTTTTTCATTCTTCAAGCTTTAAAAGTATAAAGGATCTCATTTGATTAACTTTGTCCACACATCTAACTGGCATTGGTGGAACACTAGAGACCACAGTGGATGTAAGACCAGAGAAGAGAGCATTTGCTTTAAGACCAAAGGAGGCCTGGTCTGCATGCTTTTGTCTAGAATAATGGAGAATAGATTCTCACTCTCAATCTGAGTCCTTTTTGAACACTTGCTGCTCGTTCATTTTCTCTCTCGATATTTCCTCCCTGGGACTACTTAGATATCTATGGGGATAGTACAAAGAATATAATCAAAATCAAGCATTTATTTTGTTTTTCTGTTTACCTTCTCTTCCACTGTGCAGAAAAAGCTGTGCCTTATATGGATTTAAGTAAAAATAACACATTAACAGATCACTGGAGGAAAGAAAGCTAAATTACATTCTCTGTATGTAGAATATTATGGCAGTTGGTTAAGAACATCCATGGGGCATTCTGAAAATGCACATGATACAGGCTGGAGGTGGGGAGATTTTAAAACTAAACAGTGAGATGGGGAATAGGCAATCACCTGAATGTTCAAAAGTATACAACTGGGCAGCCTAATGTAATATATAGATTTAGTCAAAATCCACATAAGATTTTTGTGTACTGTGAAGTATAAGTAAACTTAAATAAAAGCAATACATCTTCTCCATATTGGCATATTCTTAGAGATAATAAAATAAATAAGTAGGAAGGGAAAGGTGCTTGCTTTAAATTCTTAGAAACGATTATGGACATAAGTGGGTTGGTGTTGTTTTCCTCTGATTCCCTTTGAAGTGGCTGTGTTTTATTAAACTCTCTTTTGGGGGAACAGCTCATTTTCCTTTCCCTCATCAGATATGTCCCAAATAGAAATGGATGAAGAATAGACACTTCACCACAGAAGAGAAAGTCATAGAACCCTTCCCCTGGCCACAGTGATCTGTAAAACTGGTGGGCCACACAAACCATTATCAGCCAGTTGGAGTCCTTCCTCAATATTTTCTCATTTCATCTGAAAGTAAAGAATTATTTTCTCTCTGGTGATAAAACTTTAAGAATTGACATGGAGGTGGTGACGGAAGATGGTGGAGTAGAAGGATGTGTGCTCACTTCCTCTTGCGAGGGCACCGGAATCACAACCAACTGCTGAACAGTCATCAACAGGAAGACACTGGAACTCACGAAAAAAGATACTCCACATCCAAAGACAAAGGAGAAGCCACAATGAGACAGTATGAAAGGTGCAATCACGATAAAATCGAATCCCATAACTGCTGGGTGGGTGACTTACAAACTGGAGAACAATTATACCACAGAAGTCCACCCACTGGAGTGAAGGTTCTGAGCCGCACGTCAGGCTTCCCAACCTGGGTGTCTGGCAATGGGAGGAGGAATTGCCAGAGAATCAAGACTTTGAAGGCTACTGGGATTTGATTGCATGACTTTGACAGGACTGGGGGAAACAGAGACTCCACTCTTGGAGGGCACACACAAAGTAGTGTGCACATCAGGACCCAGGGGGAAGGAGAGTGACCCCATGTGAGATTGAACCAGACGTACCTGCTAGTTTTGGAGCATCTCCTGCAGAGGCGGGAGGTGACTGTGGCACACCGCGGGGACAAGGACACTGGCAGCAGAAGTTCTGGGAAGTACTCCTTGGCATGAGCCTTCACAGAGTCCACCGTTAGCCCCAGCAAAGAGCCTGTAGCTTCCAGTGCTGGGTAGCTTCAGGCCAAACAACAAACAGGGAGGAAACTCAGCCCCCCCCCATCAACAAACAAGTGGATTAAAGTTTTACTGAGCTCTGCCCACCAGAGCAACACCCAGGTCTATCCACCACCAGTTCCTCCCATCAGTAAGGTTGCACAAGGCTCTTAGACAGCCTCATCCACCAGAGGGCAGATAGCACAAACAAGAAGAACAACAATCCTGCAGCCTGTGGAACAAAAACCACATTGCCAGAAAGATAGACAAAATGAAAAGGCAAAAGACTATGTACCAGATGAAGAACAAGACAAAACCCCAGAAAAACAACTAAATGAAGTGGAGATAGGCAACCTTCCAGAAAAGAATTCAGAATAATGATAGTGAAGATGATCCAGGACCTTGGAAAAAGAATGGAGACAAAGATGGAGAAGATGCAAGAAGTGTTTAATAAAGACCTAGAAGAATTAAAGAAAAATCAAACAGAGACGAACGACACAATAACTGAAATGAAAACTACACTAGAATGAATCAATAGCAGATTAACTGAGGCAGAAGAACGGATAAGGGACCTGGAGGACAGAATGGTGGAATTCACTACCACAGAACAGAATAAAGAATGAAAAGAGATGAAAACAGCCTAAGACACCTCTGGGAAAACACTAAACGCACCAATATTCACATTATAGGGGTGCCAGAAGGAGAAGAGAGAAAGAAAGGACCCAAGAAATTATTTGAAGAGATTATAGTTGAAAACTTCTCTAACATGGGAAGGAAATAGCCACCCAAGCCCAGGAAGTACAGAGAGTCCCAGGCAAGATAAACCCAAGGAGAAACATGCCAAGACACATAGGAATCAAATTGACAACAATTAAAGACAAAGAAAAATAATTAAAAGCAACAAGGGAAAAACAACAAATAACATAGAAGGGAACTCCCATAAGGTTAACGCTGATTTCTCAACAGAAACTCTACAAGCCAGAAGGGAGTGGCACAATATATTTAAAGTGATGAAAGGGAAGAACCTACAACCAAGATTACTCTACCAGGTAAGGGTCTCAATCAGATTCAACACAGGATTGAAAAGCTTTACAGACATGCAAAAGCTAAGAGAATTCAGCACCACCAAACCAGGTCTACAACAAATGCAGAAGGAACTTCTCTAAGTGGGAAATACAAAAGAAAAGGACCTACAAAAAAAACCCCCAAAACAATTAAGAAAATGGTCATAGGAACATACATATCGATTACCTTACACATTACCTTAAATGTGTATGGATTAAATGCTCCAACCAAAAGACACAGGCTTACTGAATGGATACAGGAACAAGACCCACATATATGCTGTCTACAAGAGATCCACTTCAGACCTAGGGACACAAACAGACTGAAAGTGAGGGGATGGAAAAAGATAGTACATGCAAATGGAAATCAAAAGGAAGCTGGAGTAGCAATACTCATATCAGATAAGATAGACTTTAAAATAAAGAATGTTACAAGAGACAAGGAAGGACACTACATAATGATCAAGGGATCAAACCAAGAAGAACATATAAAAATTATAAATATATATGCACCAAACAAAGGAGCACCTCAATACCTAAGGCAAATGCTAACAGCTATAAAAGAGGAAATCAACAGTAACACAGTAATAGTGGGGGACTTTAACACCTCACTTACACCAATGGACAGATCATCCAGACAGAAAATTATAACGAAACACAAGCTTTAAATGGCACAATAGACCAGATAGATTTAATTGATATTTATAGGACATTCCATCCGAAAACAGTAGATTACACTTTCTTCTCAAGTGCACATGGAACATTCTCCAGGATAGATGACATCTTGGGTCACACGTCAAGCCTTGGTAAATTTAAGAAAATTGAAATCACATCAAGCATCTTTTCTGATCACAATGCTATGAGATTTGAAATCAATTACAGGGAAAAAGCCATAAAGAACACAAACACATGGAGGCTAAAAATGCATTATTAAATAACTGAAAGATCACTGAAGAAATCAAAGAGAAAACCAAAAAGTACCTAGAGACAAATGACAACAAAAACACAATGATCCAAAACCTGCGGATGCAGCAAAAACAGTTTGAAGGGGGAAGTTTATAGGAATACAATCCTACCTCAAGAAACAAAAAAATCTGAAATAAACAATCTAACTTTACAGCTAAAGGAACTAGAGATTCAAGAGCAAACAAAACCCAAAGTTAGTAGCAGAAAGAAATCATAAATATCAGAGCAGAAATAAATAAAATAAAAACAAAGAAAAAAATAGCAAAGATCAATAAAAGTAAATGCTGGTTCTTTGAGAAGATAAACAAAATTGATAAACCTTTAGCCAGACTCATCAAGAAAAAGAGGGTGAGGACTCAAATCAATAAAATTAGAAATGAAAAAGGAGAAGTTACAACAGACACTGCAGAAATACAAAGCATCATAAGAGACTTGTACAAGCAACTATGCCAAAAAAATCTACAGCCTGAAAGAAATTGACAAATTCTTTGGAAGGTATAACCTTCCAAGACTGAACCAGGAAGAAATAGAAAATATGAACAGACCAATCACAAGTAATGAAATTGAAACTGTGATTAAAAATCTTCCAACAAACAAAAGTCCAGGACCAGATGGCTTCACAGGTGAATTCTATCAAGCATTTAGAGAAGAGCTAACACCGATCCTTCTCAAACTCTTCCAAAAAATTGCAGAGGAAGGAGCACTCCCAAACTCATTCTACATGGCCACCATCATCCTGATAGCAAAACCAGACGAAGATACTACAAAAAAAGAAAATTACAGACCAATATCACTGATGAACGTAGATGCAAAATTCCTCAACAAAATACTAGCAAACAGAATCCAACAACACATTAAAAGGATCATACACCATGATCAAGTGGGATTTTTCCCAGGGATGCAAGAATTCTTCAATATACGCAAATCAATCAATTTGAAACACCATATTAACAAATTGAAGAATAAAAACCATATGATCATCTCAATAGATTCAGAAAAAGCTTTTGACAAAATTCAGCACGCATTTAGGATAAAAACTCGCCAGAAAAGTAGGCATAGAGGGAACCTACTTCAACATAATAAAGGTCTTATATGACAAACCCACAGCAAACATCATTCTCAATGGTGAAAAACTGAAAGCATTTCCTCTAAGATCAGGAACAAGACAAGGATGTCCACTCTCACCACTATTATTCAACATAGTTTTGGAAGTCCTAGCCATGGCAATCAGAGAAGAAAAAGAACTAAAAGCAATACAAATTGGAAAAGAAGAAGTAAAACAGTCACTATTTGCAGATGAGATGATACTATACATAGAGAATCCTAAAGATGCCACCAGAAAACTACTAGAACTAATCAGTGAATTTGGTAAAGTTGCAGGATACAAAATTAATGCACAGAAATCTCTTGCATTCCTATACACTAATGATGAAAAATCAGAAAGAAAAATTAAGGAAACAATCCCATTCACCATTGCAAAGAAAAGAATAAAATACCTAGGAATAAACCTACCTAAGGAGATAAAAGACCTGTATGCAGAAAATTATAAGACACTGATGAAAGAAATCAAAGATGGCACAAACAGATGGAGAGATATACCATGTTCTTGGATTGGAAGAATCAATATTGTGGAAATGACTATACTACCCAAAGAAATCTACAGATTCAATGCAATCCCTATCAAATTACCAATGACGTTTTTTACAGAACTAGAACAAAAAATCTTAAAATTTGTATGGAGACACTAAAGACCCCAAATAGCCAAAGCAGTCTTGAGGGAAAAAAACAGACCTGGAGGAATCAGACTCCATGACTTCAGATTATACTACAAAGCTACAGTAATCAAGACAATATGGTACTGGCACAAAAACAGAAATATAGATCAATGGAATAGGATAGAAAGCCCAGAGATAAACCCACAGACATATGATCAACTAATCTATGACATGAGAGGCAAGGGTATACAATGGAGAAAAGACGGTCTCTTCAATAAGTGGTGCTGGGAAAACTGGACAGCTACATATGAAAGACTGAAATTAGAACACTGCCTAACACCATACACAAAAATAAACTCAAAATGGATTAAAGACCTAAATATAAGGCCACACACTATAAAACTCCTAGAGGAAAACATAGGCAGAACACTCTATGACATAAATCACAGCAAGATCCTTTTTGACCCACCTCCTAGAGAAATGGAAATGAAAACAAAAATGAACAAATGGACCTAATGAAACTTAAAAGCTTTTGCACAGCAAAGGAAACAATAAACAAGATGAAAAGACAACCCTCAGAATGGGAGAAAATATTTACAAACAAAGCAACTGAAAAAGGATTATTCTCCAAAATATACAAGCAGCTCATGCAGCTCAACATCAAAATAAAAAACAAAAACAGCCCAATCCAAAATTGGGCAGAAGGCCTAAATAGACATTTCTCCAAAGAAGATATACAGATTGCCAACAAACACATGAAAGGGTGCTCAACATCACTAATCATTAGAGAAATGCAAGTCAAAACTACAGTGAGGTATCACCTCACACCAGTCAGAATGTCCATCATCAAAAAATCTAGAAACAATAAATGCTGGAGAGGGTGTGGAGAAAAAGGAACCCTCTTGCACTGTTGGTGGCAATGTAAACTGATACAGCCACTATGGAGAACAGTATGGAGGTTCCTTAAAAAACTAAAAATAGAACTACCATATGACCCAGCAATCCCACTACTGGGCATATACCCTAAGAAAACCATAATTCAAAAAGAATCATGTACCACAATATTCATTGCAGCACTATTTACAATAGCCAGATCATGGGAGCAGCCTAAATTCCCATCGATGGATGGATTAAGAAGATGTGGTACATATATACAATGGAATATACTCAGCCAAAAAATGAACGAAAATGGGTCATTTGTAGAGACACGGATGGATCTAGACACTGCCATACAGAGTGAAGTAAGTCAGAAAGAGAAAAACAAATATCATATATTAATGCATACATGTGGAATCTAGAAAAGCAGTGCAGATGAACCAGTTTGCAATGCAGAAATAGAGAAAAAGATGTAGAAAACAAACATATAGACACCAAGGGGGGAAAGCAGGGGGTGGGGTGGTGGTGGGATGAATTGGGATACTGGGATTGACATATATACACTAATATGCATAAAGTAGGTAACTAATAAGAACTTGCTGTATAAAAAAAATTAAATTAAATTACAAAAATAAAAAGAATTGAGATGTTTGTAGACTTACCTCCAGGTATACTAAAATGCCAACTGGAAATAATGAGGTCAACATTTAGAAAAAGGAGAGAGATGGAAAAAATCCTGATTTGTTAGAGAACTTTTCAGAACCTAATTTAGTTTAATTCACCTGAAATGATATGCATGAATTTTGTGATGAAACAAAACACAGTCATATAATAAAAACAAATATGAGTCTAAATGCAGAGCCTAGTTCTTTTTAACAATATGGTAGTGTCATTTTTTGGTTGGAAGGAATAAAGGGAAAAACAAAGTCCATTTATCCTGATTTTTCAAATTTTGCTCTCCATTTAGCCGCTTGTTTCAAAATTTACACTAGAAGAATACGCTGTTCGCCATCCACAAGATGTTGGCTTTTTCTTTTTCTGTTTGGTAAAATCCTTCAAAACACAGATTTTATTGTACAATGTAGTCACCATAAAATGCCTTAGTTGTTTCTTCTGATATTTGAAGGGCCAAGAACAAAGGAACAATTATTTAAAAGAGGCTCATTAGAAGAAAAGAAAGGCCACAAAAAAATTAAAGCTGAGGAGATTCAAAGCTGCATAATTCTCATCTACGAAAAAATCTGGTGCTATTGATGTGCAGATAATTAGGTTCTGCTATTTAAATTTCAATCAACATTTGTTTAGCAATGACATGTTTCGCCAAACATTTGTTTAGCAAGTTTCAGATTCTGTGTTTCCCGTTTAAGTTATGACAATAAACATGATCAGTTTAGTGATAAGCTATAGGCATGTGCTGAAACATATATTTTTGGTAATTTCTGATTTGGTATTTTCACCAGTAAAAAAATCTATGTGAGTTGTAAACCAAAAGTTCTTTTAAAAATGGAGTCTATTGGGGCTTCCCTGGTGGCGCAGTGGTTGGGAGTCTGCCTGCCAATGCAGGGGACGCGGGTTCGTGCCCCGGTCCGGGAGGATCCCACATGCCGCGGAGCGGCTGGGCCCGTGAGCCATGGCCGCTGAGCCTGTGCGTCCGGAGCCTGTGCTCCGCAACGGGAGAGGCCACGGCGGTGAGAGGCCCGCATACCGCAAAAAAACAAAACAAAAACAAACAAACAAACAAAATGGAGTCTATTAAAAAGTTTAAAAAGAAAAAAAAAACCTATACAAATTCTCCCTTGCAGTCACTAATGGCCTAATTAAGTTATTCACATTGAGTTTATTTGATGAATAGGTATTGATGAACTCAGAAAATTGTTGTTGCTATGAGGGAAGAGTGTTATTATGTTGTAAGAAACTATCGTTTGGCAGACCCAAGCCTAACTGGAAATTATAGTTACTGTTAGCCACTATATGCTAGGTGCATTGACCTTCATTTTTCTCCTTTGAAATTTCAACAATCAATAAGAGAGAAAATAAGTGAAACAATGGCTGACAAACTTGCTTTGCATAGGGCTGCCCTAGGGATATAATTTATTCCCCTGAAATTGTTTTGGACATATATTCAGATGCTATCCATTAGCATAACATGATTGAAATGTTCCCATGGATTTTAAATCTGAGCTGAGAGAGAAATCAGGAAAAACTTTCTGAATTTTCCATCTGGGACAAAACTGTTTTTGATTTTAAAATAGTGAAATGTCCTTATTATTTATAATAATACACAATCATCAAAATGTCACAGTCTAAGTCTTTGATCTCCATGGTGAATTTCTAACTAAAAATTTATGTTGACATTCCTTCATTTTTGTTTGCACTATGATAAGTAGTTCATATGACCTTACAATACTGTGCTGAACCCTGAATTTTGCACGCTGAGGGTATATTTGCTTTTAGGAGAATTCAAAGACAAAGATGAGGAATAGAAAGGAAATAGAAAAGATGATCTAATTATAATTAATCTGTAGAGAAAAAAAAATGTAAACCAGGGGAAAAAGAACTAGATATATTTAGGTAGAATATTATGTGAGAACCAGTCCAAGTAAGGAAATCATAAGGAATATATTTTAGTTCAACTTTTATCCTTAAATATCTATATGAGCAAAACACTCAACTGTGACCTTCATGTTCATCTCAGACATGATTTCCGAAGCACCTCAGGATCTGTGGTGTTTAAGATCTCTGAGGTCAAAGATTCTATGATTTTATGATGCTAGTGGCAGGAGAAAAATGGGAGAATTTATAGTGAAAAGAGCATAGGTTACCTCTGAGGGGCTTCCTGGGGGAGGTCAGTATTTTAATAAGCAGGGAATAGTAGGAAAGAGGAATTTCAAAGGGAAAAAAGACAACATGCAAAGATATCCTAAATAACTCAACAGTCGGCTGAAAAAAGAGTATTTAGAACAGATATATTAAAATGTTTTCACGTTTATTTGCAGTTGAGGGAATACCACAGGTTAGTCCTAAACTCAGCTTCTGGACTCTAATCTCCGGAGTATCAGAATTAGAATTCTGGCGCTTACTAGCTTTTCAACTTTGGCACATTGCTTTAACTTCCTATAGCCCAGTTTCTTTCCATTTGGATGATTAGAATCCAAATGGATGGTATATTCTTATTTGAAAAATGGTTTTGGTGATTTAACTTATTCTTTTAAGACTCTGATCAGTTTAAGAACTATTTATTATATACTCATTATGTAGCAGACACTGTTCTACGTGTTCAATTTTAAATAAAAATTATAGTATCATATAGGAGGAATCTGAAACATTGGTTAACACTAGCAGGTCCTGGAGCAGACAACCTAAGTTCCAATAGTGGCTACAATTCTTCCTTTATGTTTGACTCTAGGAAGTCACTCTACTTTTTTGTTTCTATTTCCCTGTCCACAAAGTTTAAAAGATAACAGCACCTAAAATTATTTTGAAAGCAAATTAAGAATAAATGTAAAGAACCTAGAAGAGCACCTGGCATAGAGTGAGGGCTTCAGAATATTTAGTATTATTATGGCTTAAACTCTAGAAAGAATAAAAGGAATTAAACTAAAACCAAATAGTAGTATTTATTGTTGATAATTTGCTTTTCTAGGTAAATTTTCAGTTCCTTCTAAAATAAATGGAGGTATTTAGTTACACAGCTCTCAGAACTTGTCCACTGTTTGCAAATTAGCAAATTATTGCACCTACTTACCAGCAATGACGTGGTTGTTTTGTCTCCTAACACTATTTTGTAGTGCACCTGGAGGAGTTGGATCTCAATTTTTTTTCCAGTTTTATTGAGATGTAATTGATATACATCACTGTATAAGTTTAAGGTGTATAGCATGTATTTTATAGTTATCCAATTATATGTTACATTCTGTTGCCAAGGGTCCCTTTGCATGTTTCCCATGCTATGCTTGGTTCCCCAATACATTTCTTTCCTTGGGCTGACATGGAATAAGACTCCCTTAATTAAATTATTTTTTTAAGGATTGAATTCAGGTAGTCTTCCCAAACCACCACAGAATCAGAGCCTGACATAACCTAATGCTGGCAAGGATGTAGAACAATAGGACCTCTCATTCATTACTGGTAAGAAGGCAAAATGGTACAGCCACTTTGGAAAACAGTATGGCTGTTTTCGTACAAAACTAAACATATTCTTACCGTTCAGTCCAGCAATTACACTCCTTAGTGTTTACTCAAATGCACTGAAAACTTATGTCCACAAAAAAACCTACACACAGATATTTATACCAGCTTTGTTCATAATTGCCAAAACTTGGAAGTGACTAAGATATCCTTCATAGGTGAATGGATATATAAACTGCAGTACATCCAGCAATGGAACATTATTCAGTGCTAAAAAGAAGTGCATTGTCAAACCATGAAAAGACACAGAGAAACCTTAAATATGTATTACTAAATGCAACAAGCCAAGCAAAAATGTCCACATATCGGGGACTTCCCTGGCAGTCAAGTGGTTAAGACTCTGTGCTTCCAATGCAGGGGGCATGGGTTTGATCCCTGGTCTGGGAATTAAGATCCCACACGCCGTGCAGTGCGGCCAAAAAAAAAAAAGTCCACATATTGTAAGTTTCCAACTATATGGCATTCTAGAAACGACAAACTATTGAGACAGTAAAAAGATCAGTGGTTTCCAGGGATTAGGAGGAAGGAGGGATGAATAGGCAGAGCACAGAAGATTTTTAGGGCAGTGAAACTATTCTGTATTATATTATAATTGTGTATACATGTCATTATAAATTTGTCCAAACCCATAGAATGTGCAACACCAAGAGTCAACCCTAATGTTAGCTATTGACTTTTGGTGATTATGGTGGGTAATTGTAGGTTAATCGACTGTAACAAATGTGTCATTCTGTTGGGGAATGTTCATAATGGAGGAGGATATGCCTATGTGGGGACAGGAGGTACATGGGAAATTTCTGTACCTTCTGCTTAATTTTGCTGTGAACCCCAAAACTTCTCTAAAAAATAAAGTCTGAATGAAAAAACTGAATGAAGCTGGCATAATGGGAAGTAAATGAAGATTAGGATGTCATTAGATGACACTGATGAGACAGAAATTGATCAGATTATACAGACCTCATAGTTCACCTTAAGAATTTTCATCTTTATCTTTAACACAATGTGAAGCCATTAAGATATTTTAAGCAAAGAGGAAAATAAAATGAACTGAGTCCCATCTTGATAAGATCATTCATGCTACACTATGGAGAACCAGTGACAAGTTGGCAGAGTGGATATGGGGGGATATTTTGGAAGCTGCTTTGCTAGTCCAGGTAAGAGAAGACTGTATCTTGGACTAGTGTAAAGTCAGTGAAAATACAGAGAAGTAGGTGAGATCTAGAAGCTTAGGAAGTTAAAAAGAACCTTATAATAAATTAAATGTAAAGTATAAAGGAAACAGTGAAACCATATGTGACTAATTTCTGGTCCATAGAACTGAATGGGTGGGTTTCCATTTATTGAGACAAGAAACTATGAAAGGACTTTAGAGGGAATAGTATGAGTTAAAATTAGACATGATGGTTTTGAGGATCATTTTGGTTAGCTATGTGGGTGTGGACCTGAGAGAGTACAGCTTAGCTGGGAATACATATCTGAAAGTCAGAGAACATAATGAATTAATTTCTTAGCTAAGGATTAGGGTGGGAAGATTGGCAATACCTGGTGAGAAAATAATGTAATATGGAGAAGAAAATAGAAGAGTTCCAAATTTGTTACTATGCCAATAGCCAGGTAAAGGAAGATGGTCCTATAAATTTGAATGAAGTGACCCTAGTAAGAGCTGTGTCAGCAAAGTTATGGAAGTAGAAGCCAGACTGGAGTAGGAGGTAAGGATTCAATGCATATGGTCAACTTCTAAAAAATTTATTATAAATGGGGATGAAAGAGTAAGGCTCTCTCATAGATGTAGGAGGATGTAGATTCTGAAGAAGTGTTGGTATGTATATATGTGTGTGTGTTTATATAGGAAAGATAAAGTATATTTGAATGCCATTGAGAGAATTCAGGTGAGCATATAGGAGAGCAGTGGTATGAAAGTGATGTAGGGGGTAAAAACATTTCCATTCTTCCCTTTTAGATTTTTTGCTAGCCTAGTAATTAAATTGATATAAGACAGACTAACAGGAGAAAAACAAATTTAATTTTGTACATATGGGAGCTCCAAGATATCAGATCCAAGAGCAAGTCAGGCAATTGAGGCTTTTATGCCATCTTGAACTAAGGAATGGCATAGGAGCCTGGGGCTTCAAAGGAGGGGAGAGTAATTCACAGGACAATAAGAATAGCAGATGTTTGGTAATTAGATGTTTGCCCTGCAATACAGATAGGTCATTCAGATAAAAATTATCTCTGGTAATAGCTCCCTTTCTGAGCCAGGCCCCCTATCTAAATTCTTTTAGGTAGTTAAAGGAGAGGTAAAAGTTCTTCTTGAATCTCTGGGTCTTGATTGCTTTCAGCTCAAAACAATCCACATGTCAAAATGACATATTTTGGAGTCACATATTCTGCTCCTCCCCAGTGGCAGTATGAAATGTAACCCCAAAGTAAGCTCATACACTCTCTAAGAATAGCATGGTTGTACAGTTTGATTCCTTTTATACTGATATCTATAATGTATAATAGGAGAAATAAAGTAATACATCTATTTATTCACATGAGAAAATGGACGTTCAAGGTGTTAGAAAATTTATCAGTGGCAAAAATCCTAGGTCTGTAGACTTTTTGTTCAATTCTTTTTTTTTTTTTTTTTTGCGGTACGCGGGCCCCTCACCGCTGCGGCCTCTCCCTTTGCGGAGCACAGGCTCCGGACGCACAGGCTCAGCAGCCATGGCTCACGGGCCCCGCCGCTCCGCAGCATGTGGGATCTTCCCGGACCGGGGCACGAACCCATGTCCCCTGCATCGGCAGGCAGACTCTCAACCACTGCACCACCAGGGAAGCCCCAATTCTTTTTTAATGGTCTAGGGTGATGTCAGAACAGAGAACTGGATAAAATATTGTCATAGAAGGAATGGAAACCTTGAATTGAGACAGATTTTGTTTCTTGCTTTAAAAAGGAGAAATGAGAAAAATCAGAAAATATAGTTAGTAAATTAAAAGTCCATATTATATCAGCTACTGTGACACCTTTTAAGAAATGTTTCCTATGAAATATTCTGAAGCTCTAGGAGTAATACCTACTCTTTTCTTAGGATTTATGTTCCTGAAATTCTCTCTCATGTAGCAAGGCTAACCACTCCTGATCTATTACTTTCTACACCTAGTGTACAACGTGCAAATTATCAAGTAAAGTTTGCCACAATTGGCCTTGGCCAACTATTTCCAATATAATATTTGCATATTATATTCTTTAATGATCTAATTAATAATATATTGAACCTTAGCATTTGCGAGACTCACAATACCATTTCAACTTTCCCAGGGCCTCACAATGCAGTTTTATTAATAATTCACAATGGCGTGCTAAATAATGAAAGCTTCTGCCAAAGCGTCTGTCATGTCATCCAGCTCAAACCCTTCCTGAGACTTGGCCTTGTTTGTTGTACACAAATGCTATTGGCAGAACGCCACGGGAAAACATGTTCCTGCCAATCAAACCCCAGGAGGTGGGGGAAACCTGCAGGTGGATCCACCCTGCAGATTCAATTCTGCAAAACATAAAACTCCATGATAAATGTTTTCTAAAAGAGAATGTGGTGGCCTAATGTTGAGGTGTAAATGAAAATAAATTAACCAAGCAGTCATAAGTGCTTAAAAAATAGGTAGAAATTTTATTTGAAGAGAAGAAGAGTATACAGAGAAAATGTGTATCGCCCACCAGGATGAAGAACATATATGCTGCATTATTGTATCATCTCCTATATACTCAGAGCATCAGTGGCTGACTAATTAGAAGAGAATAACAGAAAGGAAGTATCTATTTTTCTAGAATGGCACTTCCTTAAAGCTCTGGTTTTCAACTCTGCTATAGATCATTGGGAGTATTTTTTAAAATTTCAGTATTTTTAAAATTTCAGTATCATAATGGAGTATTTTTAAAATTTCAGTATCATAATGCCATGAGCAGAGATTCTGATTTAATGCATCCGAGTGGCTTGAGCATCAGAATTTTTCCCTGTCTTTTTCTTTTATTTCATCTAATGTGACTCAAATGTGATTGAAACCAATACCTTAGAGCCAACTTCCCAACTTAATCCAACTTAATGTGCATTAAGAAGAGGCAACAAAGGCAGGAAGGTTTGTGGCTTCCTGAGCCCAACCTAAGTCAAATAGTTGACCTGGATATATATCTAGAAAAATGAGGGCAAACTAAAATTGCTTATTGAGAAAAAAGTGATAGGACCCTGTCTGATAAAAGTTGGTTCCTTTTACTGATTTAATTAAAAGTCCTTACCTCATGAAGTTACAGCAGAGTGTGTAGTCTTGGATCTTTGATGATAAAGTGATTGTTTCTTCCAGGCAAGCATCACTTTCACGTTTCTAGGCCTTATAGATAAACTCCTTGAAGCCAGAATTTTTATGAATACAAACACTGTAATTTTCACTTACCATTCTAGGATGAATAAACTTCAGATCCTTGACAATAATCTCACAACTTCTCTCCAAATTTCAAGTACTTAGATGCTAAGTAACATTTCTCTACTACCCTGAGGAATCCGGCACTAAGTCATTCCCTGTCAAGGACTTCCCTGAATGGGGATATGCATTCTCTGGTCTATCAACCCTTGATTTCTAATAGGGACATCCACATTCTCTTAGATTTTCAACATAGAAAACACATATTTAATTATGTCATCCTCTATACTCCCCAGAATTAATCTACCATCAAATCCCATTATATCCTCCGGGGACATACCTCCTAGATTCTGCAGTTGCTTCCTGTAACGAAGACCACATCCAGAACTTCCTTACTTCATTTCTGGACACATTACATTCATCTTGCATAGGATAAGGATCAACATTTTAAAATGTAAGTTTTAACATACATACTCTCCTTTTCAAGAATAAATCATTTTTCTATACCATTGATAAAACAATTCCCAGTAAACACCAATAAGCTTTTATTTTTACCACATAGGGAAAGTTAGTGTCTCAACTTCTTCTATTCCCATTTACTCACTTCCCTGGAAAATTGCCCAAAGGAAAATGAATTCATTTTGTTCTTTGAAGCCTGAAGTTCCTATATTATATCCTATTCTATAATATTACAATATAAATAGAAAAGACAGGGTGTTGGAGTGAAATATATTTGGGCTCACATGTTTGCTTTATCACTTACCGTGTGACCATGAGAAAGTTTCTAAGTCTCTTAATGTTCACCTATTTCTTCGTGAAATGGGGGCTAATAAAAGTCAACTTATTAAATTGTGGGAAAATTTCTCTGTATATACCTGCTATACCATAATGCCTTGAACATAGCAGGTCCTCAATAAACGGAAGGTCTTGTATTTTTTGTTTGTTTGTTTGTTGTTTGTTAACAAGCTTTTTTAAAAAAATTTATTTATTTTATTTTTGGCTGCGTTGGGTTTTTGTTGCTGTGCATGGGCTTTCTCTAGTTGCAGCGAGCGGGGGCTACTCTTCGTTGCGGTGCGCGGGCTTCTCATTGTGGTGGCTTCTCTTGTTCCAGAGCATGGGCTCTAGGCATGCAGGCTTCAGTAGTTGCAGCGCGTGGGCTCAGTAGTTGTGGCTTACAGGCTTAGTTGTTCCATGGCATGTGGGATCTTCTGGACCAGGGCTCGAACCCGTGTCCCCTGCATTGGCAGGCAAATTCTTAACCACTGCGCCACCAGGGAAGCCCCTGTTAACAGGTTTTTAATAAAACATTCTTCTTTCTCTACCATGAAAAACCTTCACTTGGAAGAAGATGGCAGTCCTTTTTCAAAGGGGTTAATTTCCTTTTGTAAGATTCAGGAATTGATGGCTGAGGTGTTACTTCTTTTTATTTGCAGCGTAAGTTTAAACCAAAGAAAACATCAAAACCTAGCCTTGCTTTGTTTAGTATGTGTCATAACTAAGATTCAAAGGATCTTTGCCTTTTAGCTTCCAAGTAAAAGGGGTTTATTTATGATGTCTACAAACATTAAGAACAAAATTTGCTAATTAGAAATTGAAAAAGTCAATCAACAGGCCTTTGTTGTTAGGTTTTGATCACTGCAAAAGGAGGAGTTTTGCATTTGCCTACACACACACAAATGGCAATTTGTTAAAATTGCAAAAGAGCAGCAAAGGCTGTCTGTTGTTCTACTTTTTCTGAATATACTGCGAGTAGAAGGAGGAGGCTGTTTACTAGCACACTAGTAACAGCATTTTTTCGTACAAAAGGGGGACCTGAAAAGGAAAACTTATTTAGACTTAAAAGTTATTCATGCTCGTCCTCCCAATCAAACACCACTCGGGACAAATTCTTTGGTTCTTAATAGCAGAGAACCTGTACTGGGGATGGAACAAATTTATAACTGGGAGGGAACTATTATTACCACTGTGACCCTTCTCATTTTCCTTATGGCCATTTTCTCTATGTGAGAAGTCAGGGAAGTATGTATGGCTGACAGGAAAGTTGAGGAGATCCCATGGGGCAAGGAGCAGAATGTGGACATTAAGTCCTACTGTGAGTGAATGAGCATGGAAATGACATTTGAGTTGATCATTTTGTTTCATTCACCTGAATATTGGAAAGTCCTTGCTTTTGTCATAAAAATTGATTTTGGTTAATTGATGACGTAAAATTATTGAAATAGAAATGTGAGTGGAAAGGAGTACCCTCCCTCCAACTGTGTGCAGGAGTTTGAGCCTGCAGAAGAAAGGGGCGTGCCATGATGTCCCAGGACACTGAAGGAGGAGTGACCCTGTAGCAATAAGGATGAATTTTCTTTCCAGTTTGCACATTGAACTTCTTTTAACTCAAATGTAATTTAAAAGGAGAATAACAACAGTATCAAAACATTATGAAGGTTTATCGTCTCTCTTCCCGTGAAATGCTTATTCTTCAAGTCCAGATTAACTTCTATATTCTCTATAAAACTTTCCATTCCCACTTGCAACACAGGATTTCCTCCCTTCTCTGCTTTACAGTCTTCCTTTATGGAGAGAGGCTCTTTTACACTCTGGTGGTGGCATTACCCAGGGCAAGCTTTCGGCAAGGCAATTGGAAATATGTCTGAAAAAATTTAAGCATATACCAGGAATTTGTATTAAGAAAATAAATGAAATATATTCAAAGGTATATGCACAAGGATATTAATTGAAATACTAATTATAAATTTAAAAAAAATTCTAATGTCCTAACACATGAGATTGGTTAAATCACTTTTGGAAAGTAAATAAAAAAAAAAAGCATACTATTCATGTGATAATATATATTTATATTTATTTAGATAGAAATTAGTTTTAAGTATACATGTTAATTATACTTATAAAACAATATATTAATTAGGTGATAGAACAGTGTATGTTGGTAATCCCATTTTACTATATATATATATATATATATATATAAAACTGCAAAGATAAGTGCATCAAATTTGTTAACATTGCTTATAACTTCATGAATGGAGTTTGAGTAAGCTCAGTTCCTTTTGGCCCTAAAATTTTATATTATTTCACAATTATTATGTTCTATTAAGACAATGAGGGGGAGGAAAAGCATTTTTATAGTTAGGTACTTGTTCTAATTTGTATTTTTTATCTCTCTATATATTCTATAATGGTGGGAATTTTATGTCTTCAGAAAAGTGCCCTTCATTCCCATAATATTAGTGATAGTTTCACAAAGCTCACATGGTCATTTGAAGGTGATTTGGGGTTTTTTCTAGAAAGAATAATGATTCTCAATCCATCCCTCCAACTCTTATCTGAAATACCAGGAGAAGTAAGTCTGGGATCACTGAAGAATTTTTCAAACCGCACAGGGATAAAATCAGTGAGTTCCTCAAATCTGAGATTTTAATTCTAAAGTTGCTTTGGTTCTGAGAACAGGTGTTAGGTATTCTGGGCAGTCTCCTTAACTGTCCTGCATTTTACCTGTAATATATTCTAAAGATCACTCTCCTTGTCATTAATCTCTTAAATCAAGCATATAAATGCCACTCAGGAATCAGAGCCACTAGATAGTCTGCATGCATTTTACAGTGGGGAGAGCAGAGGTGAGAGCCCTGGCAGGAAGAGCCTGCTAATGAAGCATGGCTTTTGACCCCTGATGAGGAGTTGTGCACATCCAGCAAAGCATGACCTGCCTGGAGAGGAGCATCAGCAGCTTCCTGAACATCTCAGCAGCAAGCTTGCTGAAAATAGGTCTTCAATGCTCCCTTAGTAGCAATACTGTATTAACCAAATGTAACATACAAATATGAATACCTTATCATTCGAAAGAAAAAATAACCCCACTCCAATTAGTTAGTTCTGTTGAAATAAGAGTGATACCTGTCCTCCGTGTAACATTATGCTACTGCATGAGTGGGTCTGAAGGCACATCACACCTTCCAGTAAATTCTTGTATTATTTTTTTTCCTAGAGACTCATATCAGCCAGCACAACACTTGTACACTTTCCAAACTGATCTGGAGGCTGACATTATTTAGATTCTCAGAGGAAGGCCTCATAAACAAATATTCATTGAACCTCTGCTTGAGGCTATGTAACTTGCCAGAAGGAGATGGGAAAGAATGACAGTTTTAACCTCAATGAGTCAGTAGAAAAGGTGAGAGAATGACTTATTATTAATAAAAGTAAAACTTATACAAGAACTTCTGGAAATCTTATGTCAAGGATAAGGGCTGCCAGATTTAGCAGATAAAAATACAGGATACCCAGTTAAATTTGAATTCCAGATAGCCAATGAATAATTTTTTGGTATAACCAGATTCTAAATATTGCATGAAATGTACTTATACTAAAAATTATTTGTTGTTCATCTGGAATTTAAATTTAATTGACTATTCAGTATTTTATCCGATAACCCTATCAAGGAATGATTTTCAAACCATCACTGAATACAAATTAGATGTAAAGTGAGTATGAAATAGTGATTGATAGAACAGTGGGAAAAATGCAAGATATATTCAGGTAATAAAGAGATACATTTAATACAAAAAAAATGGTTAAGAGAATTGACAAATAGGTAGATGTAAAACTAATCCCATATTTAAATCTTGGCTTGGAATTTCTACTTGAAATGGCAATCATAAGTCTTCTATGAAAGAAATTGAGGATATTCATGTGTGCTAAGGGAGAATCCAGTATGTACTGCTCAGTCCTAGGTTCTAAATTGGAGTCTCTGACTTCTAGGTAACCTTGCAGCTGACCCAGTTGTCACCCTGTAACTTCAGATTGTCTAATTCAGTAAAATTGCCCCCTCTTTAGTGAATGAGTGACTTCACAAATCAAAAAAGGATGTAAATATAAGCTGTGGTGCAGTAATCAAAACCTATAGCATTAACATTTTTGGATAATCTATTGGTGTTATTTATTTATTATTTTAAAATTGTTCTTAAAATCAGTTTAAGACTTTCGATTATAATTTGGAGGGTGTAAGAGAATTTGATTATGTTGGTGTATAGCATTTAACAATGTAAGAGAAAATGGTCTCCTACCTTTATCAGTTTGAGTTATTAGATTCACAAGAGTTACTTAAGACCTAGGGTGAACTTGCTTGTTAGATTATTATGGCTGCCCTGTTAACCATCTAAAATGCTTTTAAAAAAAATCAAATGTATTAATCTAGAACGCTGTTTTAGTATGTTCAGGAGAATACAACTACATTTGTAAATGAGACTAGTTTCTAAGGAATTTCAGTCAAGTTTGAGAAATCAAGCATTTATCAGAGAAAAGTAAAAAGCATGTGTTCTTTTTTTATAGAAAACTGATATTTAATATTTTTCCATTTCCATTCTGTAAATGGAAAAATATTAATAAGTTAAAGCTTAAGAAAGTTTAGGTCATTTAGGTTATAATTTAAATATATTAAATGTAATTTAAATCTAAGCAATTTTAAAAGGCCCTTCTGTGTTTATACTATGAATATTAAAGACTCAAATGACAATAAGCAAACATCTGAGAAATTGTTTATATTCCCAGAAGTCTTAATACTCAAAGAAATTCTACAATATTTTGAAAATAAATCTGCTAGTTAGAGCTTAGTAATTAAGGGCAACTCCCAACCCTATGATTAACATCTTCTGCTTTTTGACATTCCTAAGAGCCAAGATGGGATAAATCAGACTTAAGAGTAATACAAACCTCTTAAATTCAGCTAGTGCCAATGTACTGTAACTCCATTTCTCCCAAATCATTTTTTGTATGTGCCAGTTTTAGTACCAGGAACAATATTATAAGCTCCATAAGCAGTGAAAAAGCATTACTTTAGCACAATAGAAAGAACAATATGTGGGTTCCACAAATAATCTACCAAGACCTCAGCTTCTTCACTGATAAAGTTAGGTGACTAGATTTGATCCATAATTTCTTCACCAAGATTTACTGGGAAGCTGTTTAAAACTACCGATTATTACAAGGTCTTATCTCTACTGTTTCAATAATATTGTGGAGGAGAGGACAGGAATCTGAATTGTTGAACTCTCAAAAGTCTCTCCAGTTAATTCTAATGATTAGCTAGCCAGGTATTAGGAACATTGGCCTCCAAAGTCTTTTGCTGCTCTTAGATTCCAAAATGAGCATTTAAAACATCTAACATAGCTCTTAAAAAAAAAAAAAAGGAATCATGATCTAATGAAGAAGTCTGGAAAGACAATATCAGTGTCTTTCATAATGTCCATTTAAAATAGTACCTATTAAAATAGCATTTTTTATTAAGAAATAGAGTCACATATTTTGCCATAACTATTCATAGAGGGTTCCCTGGTTTTTCTACTGGGGTTGAGTCATTATAGATATTTAACTTATGCCTATGAGACATTTAGGAGAAAGACCATGGGGGTCTTGAATAGATGTATTAAAACTTTTGACTCTTTCTCCTCTACTATTTCCAGATAATTTGAAAAGTATTTGGATATTTAATATTCTCTGTGTGGTACTATTTCACCATGTTTCCCTCTATTTAGGTAAAGAGAAAAGAGCCACCCACAAAGCCTACCTCTCTAATCTGTTTTTTTTTTTTTTTTTCACCAAAACAAACAGAGGAATAAAGTGGAATGAAGCTAGTTCCACACAAAGTGGTCCAGAGCAAAAGAAAACATGTATTTCATAATAAGACATTCTCAAAATAAAAATCGCACATTGTTGCCTAAGATTTTAAGTAAACATTGTGTGGGAGCAAGTAGCAGTGGGAGAGCCTGGCTAGTTTGCAATCCAATATCTCAGTCCTAACATTTAAAAACGTGCTTTCTCTCAATGTCAAATTGGCAGCAAGAGCCTCATTTCAGCTTTTTTTGCTGGAGCATGGATCTTTGTTTTGGGGCAGCTGAGCTAATTTCTCCCTAAATTGAAAGCAAGTCACTCACATTAGAAACTAATTAGACACTTCCATTTCTCACACTGTGGTATCCTAAGAGCCTAAAGACTTTTCACTGATAACAACTAAAAGTACCGTAATAGATGTCACACACCCAGGAACACACTGATAACCTTATATGTACTGGAACATAAGGTATTTCTCAGAGGCCAGAAACTAAGTCAGAGGAGAAACCCAGAGTAGAAACTGATCTCCGTGTAGAGGGCGCTTTGGCATTTGCCAAACCTGGGAAACCTGAGCTTGGGTTTTTCATTTCCTCTTGGGTAGCAGAAAAAAATCAAAACCAAAGGCTACCGAAGTAGGTACATCAGTACCTACTCAGAAGGGACCTAAAGGGTGAACTAGAGAGATACCCATGCTTTTTCCAAAATGAGGAAATCCCTGCCTCGGTGCTCAGTGGAGGGAAGAAAGTCATGTACCTTGAAAAATTGTAACTATAATCTGACATTCAAAGATTATGCAGCATTTTTTTCATATTACCTTGGTGGCCTGAGGAGCCTCAAGCAAAGAATTTGACATAGGTTTGACAATTTGTGGACATAGTAGCCTCTTGACATCAGAATGGATGTCTGCGGGTAAAACAGTATGTCAAGTGGGACAAGCCAAAAATGACAAAGAAGACATTATTGTCACAACCAAGTCAGGTAGCAAAGGAACCTCAACAGTCCCTTTTAAGCTACTCAAACCTGAAAATAGGTATTTTGGATCAGTCTGCTGTTTGAGATGAAGAAATGAATTGTTATGGCTTGAGGTTGATCGTTGACTACTGGTCTCTAGGGCAGAAGCTGGCGTGCCTACCTTCAATGCAAAACTCAGGTAATTTCCACAAAGTTTCAAAAACAATGAAACTGTGGTAAAAGTTACAAAACACAAAGAAATAAGACACAATGACTGAGAGAAACCATAAACAGCAGTATCAGACCCATGGAAACTATACATATTAGAACTATTAGATAAAGAGGGGGGATTGAAAATATAAGTAAATTGCAAGAAATCATTAAAAAATTGACCAAGCTGATTAAAAATAGACCTAAATAGAACTTCTAAGAAACAAAAAATGTAACAATATATATTTAAAGCTTAATAGCAGATTTGACGTTGACAAAATTAGCTAAATACTCAATAAACTAGAATAAATATTTGAATTAATTAACTAGAATGCAGCCCAGAAAGATAAAGAGATGGGGCATACAAGAGATAAATTAAAAGATATAGAGTATAGAAAAAGACAATCTAAATTATGTCTACACAGAGTTACAGAAGGATAAGACAAAATTTGAGCAGAAGTAGAATTTAATGTGGTGAACTTTTCAGAACTGCTAAAAGCCATTAATCCACAGACTTAGGAAACTAAACAAAGTCCAAGTAGAAAAAAAACAAAAAAGAAATCCAGCTCGATATATCATAGTGAGGTATATCTCATTCATTGTACCAACTAATGTGCTAACAACAATGATGTATTATAGAGCTTAAAAATAATTAAGTTTAGATTTTATAATTAAATATACATTACAGTTTTTACTGCTATCATTAAAGATAAAGAAATAGAGTGTGTAACTTACAATGAAGTTGAGGGAAAGAGAATGCAATGAGAGAAATTTCAAGCAGAGGGAGGCAAAAAAGAGAGAAATAGAAACAGGAAAAAGAGACAGTACACATACCAGTACCCTTAGAAGCAGATGTCAAAAATGGGGTTAGATGTGCAAGAGATTGTTTGAGGAGAAAATGTGAAAAATGAAAGAAAGGGAGCAAAAAATATGGAAAAAATCCATAAAGCCTATCTGACACTGTTGAAGGAAAGGAGAAAAGAGAGAAAAATTGGGTACAAAGAGTCTCAGACTGAACAGCAGTTATAAAAAGTTTTGGCTAATGAGGAGTTCTTCAGTCAAGTCATCTGTCAGTAAAATTTTGTGTTTCACAGAAGTAGGCCGACAGGCAGTGCACCCCAGCCATACTGTCATTGGCTGGGAGTAGCCCTGGAGAAGTGTAATTCCTGGCCAGAAAACCTGCAAACAAATCTAAACGTTGTGTAAAATCTTTATATAAGAAATTATGAACTGTTATTGAAAAACATTTTAAAAAATGAAAATAAGTGAAGAAATATACCTTGTTTATAGATTGGATGTCTCAATATATCAAATTCCTGCATGAATCAAAAATTTAAATGGTCATTTCACAGAAAGGGAAATCTAATTGGCCAATAAACATAAGAAACATTCTTTATCTCATTACTAAATAGTTAAATGTAAATTTAAAACAACACAAAATGCAATTTCACACCTCGCATATTGTTAAAAATTGAAAACAAATGGCAAGAATGGGGAATAGCACAAATAATTTTGGCATTGTAAATTGGTACCCTGAATTAAAGAATTTGGTGTTCTACAGTAAAGTTAAAGATGTGAATAACTTAACCCTACAATGCTATTTCAACACATTCACACTAAAACGCTTATCCATGAGTACTAAAATCATATACAATAAAGCTGAAAAAAAAAACCCAAAACCAAAATTTCTATCATTAGCAGTTGGGAGAAAAACTGTAGCATAGTCATACGTTAGATTTTTTTTTTTTACAGCAGTAAAATGAATAAATATAGTTGCAGACAATTAAATGGATAAATCTCGACATTATTATTTTGAGGAACAGAGCAAGTTATAGTATATATACAGTATGTGTTCATTTATACAACATGAAGAGCATGTGAAATTGGACAAATTCAGGCATACAAATTTAATTTTTAAACATATGAGGAAAAGTGATGAAGTAATAAACCCACAACTCAGGGAGGCAGTCTTTTCTGATAGAAAAGGGAAGCAATGGCATGAAGGAAGATTACACAAATGAATTCAAAGTAATGATAATTTTTTGTTTACTTAAATTAGGTAGTAAGTAGATGTTCTTCGTACCTTATGTATCAGTCATAAATATTTATTTGTATATTCTTAGCATTAAATAACAATAATTTAAAGTTGTTTAGTCTTGAATGCCACTGTATGCATCTTTGAAAATTGGGGTTGTGCAAAAAGACCCAAACCCCTGCAGAGAGAGGAGGCTGGGAGGATGAAGATATTTGCCCTTCAGTTGTTAAGTATAACAGCGCTGACATCACTAACTTAATGGAGCTCATGGATAGCAACCAATTTAAAATAATTTTATTTGAAAATTTGTTTCTTCAAACACTTTTGCAGCAAGAAAATTAAATTTGTGTGAGAATGTTGAACAGAGACAGAAGAGTAGTCAGTCAAGCAGAGTGACATTGGCATTGGTCCATAATTACACTTCTGTTATCCAAATCTGACTATATTATCTCCTCTTCAGTACTCATAGCCTATGCTCTTTATTACATATATAATATTAATGCTACTTATACACTCATATTAAAAATTAATAACAGTAAATGTTTACTATGTTCCAAGTTCCTTTCTAAATGCTACATGTAAGAGCTCATTTCATCCTCATGGCAACCCCATGAAGTATTTTCAACACTTAAGCAAATAGAAAATTAGGGCAGCTCTTTGAATCCAGGAGACAACATTCTATTTACTAATGCATTTGATGTTGGCAATGATAATTAGCATTTTATATCCATTTACCATCTAAATATCACTGGTCATTGCTGTGAGGATAAAAGAAATGACAATATAGACCTTTCACTCAAGCAAATTAAACCTCTAAGATGATGAGATGAAGTAAACCTACATGGACTAAATAGAAAACAATGCAAATAGAAAATATCACATATTGTCAGAGGCTCATAACTGTGCATAGGTATTTTCAGAATTTAAAAAATAAAATACAGGGCTTCCCTGGTGGCGCAGTGGTTGAGAGTCCGCCTGCCGATGCAGGGGACATGGGTTCGTGCCCTGGTCTGGGAAGATTCCACATGCCACGGAGCGGCTGGGCCCGTGAGCCATGGCCGCTGGGCCTGCGTGTCCGGAGCCTGTGCTCCGCAATGGGAGAGGCCACAACAGTGAGAGGCCCGCGTACTGCAAAAAAAATAAAATAAAATAAAATACAAAAACAAAACAGTATGGACTTGAGAGGTCAGGGAGGATTGGTCCCTATGAGCTAAAAATTCCTTAAAATCAAGAAAGATGTCTTAGTTACCTTGTTGCCATCTTGTCTTCCCTTTGCTTTGCAAATGGTAGATGTTCAATATGTATCTCAGGAGCAAATGAACTCATAAAGGAAAAATTCTTGAAAGAATTGGATTTTAGATGGTTCTTAAAAAGTGTAGGTGTTCTTCTGTGGGAGAAGAGATCAAATAAAAGTAATTGAAGGAAAATATGATGTTGAAACATTGTATACATTGAATACATGGTAACATGTGACTTAAGTGATCCAATGGTACCCAGCACTTGTTCATTTGTTAACTGTTTATCATGGTCTCACTGTGACAGCACAACTTCTTAAGGGAAGGGGCCATATTTTTACTTACTACAGCACTTCCCACAGTGCTTCTTATAAGTTAGAATTCAATAAATATTGACTCTACTTCCGTAAACCCGTAATTTCTTTCTTTCCCTTTATTGCTTTTGTTTTTAAGAAGTACATTGCCTCATAGAAATCTACCATATGAAATCAGGTATCTTCTCATTCATATTACTCTATTTACATTGTTTTCTAATGGAAACATACAAAAACATCTCAATAAAATCATAACCAATTATGAAACACTAGGAAATTTGTGCATAAAGCATTGAAGAGAATCATTTATCAAATTAGTAAGCTTAAGAAAAGATAATTGTCATACCCTAACAATCAACCAGCGTTCTTTAGAGAAGTGATTTCAGGCTGGGGCAAAGGAAAAATATAAGGTGATGCTGGAGTGTATTGTTGTGCTGGGACCAAAAAAAAAAATACGGGGTAAGTTAGAAGACACAGGAGCCAATCTGAAAGAGCTCCAAATGGCCAAAGCTGGAACCATTTGAGCAAAAAATAAATTTTGATAGATTGAATTATAACTCAAAGAATAAAATATCCCTATATAATTGACTACATAAATAAACAGGTGAGAAGGGACAACTCTTAGAGAAGACTTCCAATTAATTAATATAAAAGGAAGGAGGAAAATAGCATATCACCAAGTAGAAGTCCACAGCCAATGATGGCTGCAGGCAAGATCTACCAATAGGTGCTAAAAAATAGTGAGTCAACATTTTATGAGAAAACAGGATATTTGCATAGACTCAAATTAGCTCTCTTAAAATATTTACCTCCCCAGTTACAAGGAGAGCAATATTAACTACATGGTGAAGAAACCTGGGGAACACCACCACAGACAAACAATCAAGGTTAACATCAGCAGTAAGAAAACATATCATGGTGCAACAGTTGACGTGATGAACCAAAGTGACATCACCTCTCTGGAATTCTTCCCAATAAAGCACCACTATGCATTGTTATCAATTTAATCATGAAAAAATATCACACAATCCCAAATTGAGGGACATTCTACAAAGTATTAGACTAATACTCTCCAAATGTGTCAAGGTCGTGGCAGGCTGAGGGACTTTCACTGTCTAGAGGAGACTAAGGAGAAGCAACATCTAAATGCAATCAGAGATCTTGAATTGGATCCTGGAGTCAAGGACCTTAGTGAAAAAACTGTTGAAATCAGAATAAATTTACTAGTTGTTTTTTTTTAAAAGGTAGTTATTGTTTATTGCTATTGTTTTGCTATATAATATTTTTCTGTATACTTGAATTTCTATTTTTGTTGGATTTATTTCTCATAAATAGAAGGGTGAGTCTGTACAGTGATAGTGATTAAGGGCTTTCTGACTTTAATTTCATGTTCTGAATACAAATTTTTGTGGCAAGTATTCTTTTCCAGTGTTCTATTTAAGGGAAATTGGGATAAAGAACTTCATAATTTCCTGGAAATAAGTTTGCTTTTGGCAAGATTTGCAGCCAGCAGTGTGAATCTTCTCAGCAGCTGTTCAAACATTCACGCCTTCTGGGTGCTCAGTCATGTCAAGGCATGGATATGATTCATTCTACCAAGATATTTCCTATGCTGGCTATACTTAGACTCCCTTTTGAAAAGTATAATAAATGTTCATTTATTTATTTTTCAAACCTAAAATCTGTATTATTCTGACTTATAATGCAAAGGGTTGGTCAGATTTGGAGGTTCCTTTGTCTACTTTACCATATATTTTTTCCAGCACCATTTAACTACAAAATCTACAGCCCATACCAAAACCACAAGGTAGTCTAAGTATTGCAGTGATTGTAGACACTCTGTGACCTACAGATTTGGAAAATGCCAAAGAAAGGAAAATGGGGAAAGTCTAAAACAGCAAAATACAATAGCTCTTTCATACACATACACCTGACACACAGAAAATTCTTACACCACACTTCATGATGTTAAGGCTGTATCACTGGTATTAGGGACAATGTTTTTAAAATTGTGACTTTCATATAACTATAAAAGGAACACACATCTAAGATTTTTCTAACACAATTAATGATGGAGCCAATAAGATTTTAAAACCAAAAATCTGAACAAACATACATATGTACGTAGGCAATATACACTATAGGTAATTTAGGCAGCCTACAGTGCTGATATCAATTTACAAATGGATGTAAAACTGGTCAGTATCCACAGGACAAATTTAATTTGCTTTTCTATGAATAAGGAATTTTCCATAGAAAACTATCAGTTTTCAGTACAGATTAATAAAATAGCTCAAAGACAATGAAAGATGCAGATATCCCAGAAGCGTGTGCTAGATAAATATATCAGTAACTTTATGGTCAATTTCAATGTCATTCACAATTTTTACTGATATTGGGTATATCAATGAAAGTCTTCCTCTAGCCTTCACTGACTAGCCCAATCATTCATTTAATATACATTTATTAAGAATTTGCTACATGCCAGGCACTATTCAGGTCTTGAGTTTATAAAGTTAGCAACTGTTGAGGGGCTGAGATTTTACCCTACTTGCAAGCTAACAAGTTAATCTGCCACAGTTTCATATATATATAGTGAGGAACACCAGACCCTGCGTCAGAAGCACAGATAGTATCAGAAGCACAGATAGTTTATTAGTCACAGTAAAAGGCAGTAATAAGAACAATACCCCAGCTCTGGTTCCCAAAGCCACTATCCCCATAGGGCAATGGGATGAGGGTCATGTTTATCTGTGCATGGAGTGGCTTTGCATTACAGGGGAAGGATTTCCAAATTTGGAGACTTTCAGCTTTTATGGACTGCTGGCACACCTGCCCATCCTCTCCCCCAGAGAAAGAGATTACTCATTAAATAAATTTCATCTGGAGAAGAGAGAGAAGGCATCTCTGAAGGGGGAGATTTTATCTTTGGAAAGCCACAATATCTAGCTTCCAAGGCTGTCTGTTATGCAGAGCCTTGTTAAACATCCTTACAATGCTATTTGTTTAGAAGGTCTGGGTCATGCAGGAATATGATAAAAGCATAGAGAATGTTCTCACAACATAAACTACTAGAAAAACAGATCTTCAGATTTCTGCATTTCATATTAAAATAACCAAAATTTGAGATACTTATTTGGAATGTTCATTTATACTAAGACCATAAAAGCAAAGAAGAAAAGAGGCACTAATCCATTAGTGAAAGTCAGAGAATGTTCCACAGAAAGCAAAACATTTGGACTGAAACAAAAAATAGATAAGAAATATCTAAGTTGGTTCATATAGAAAGCATTTCAAATGGAAGTAATAGGATGCTCATTGGAAAGGAATTTTGAAAGCGCATGTTCTTTGTTGAAAGAGAAGCAGTTCAGTATTCTTCAGTTATAAAGTACAAGGAGACAGAAAATGGTGGGAGATGAGAATGACACAGAGGTAGAAGGCATATTGTGAAGAGCATTATATAATATGAAAAGTATTTGGATGTCATCTTTTTGGCAATGTGTAAATACTGAAAATGCTGATCAAGAAAAAAAGGATCGTGTTTTCAGGTTAGAAAGAATTTTCTGGCAAAAATTGGTGAGGAAGTCAGGCTAGAAGCAGAGAAACTGGAAAAGAATTCCTCTTTTCAGCCATGATATTTAAAATCTATGATAAATTGACTTAATATTATTACTTACCCAGACTATGTTTAGGAAAATAACATTCTTATCACTAAAACTGTCTTCAGTGGGAGCACAGTTCTTACACTCATACTGTAGATTGTGCCAGGATCTAGAATTAGAAACTCTTATTATTGAAATAAATTATATGTAATTATCTCATTTTTTAGTAGAAATAGATTTGCATAGCAGACTCAAGATTTTTGTCATCTAACATAAATCTGATCTCCATTGTGAGAAAATATATTTGAATAATCAAATGTGAATTCTACTATACAACATGAAAAAACATGTTCCTATTTTAAATTTAACTAGAACATCAGATTAAAAGCCTTTCTTTTCAACACATGTTCCATACTAAAGCTATTGCAACAGATACCTAAATCTTGTGGGTGAAGGAAGATCCCCCAGAAAATAACAAGTTGGACTGCTGACCTTATTTTTTCCATAATAGATGACAATACTAACCTGAGGTTCAGACCAAAGCCAGAGTGAAAACCCAGAGAACATTAGACGACGGGAAAATGCATCTTTCAGTTTACTTTAAATCACTAGACTTTTAAGATAATTTTAAAATTTGACCAAGGTATTCATCATTTATTAAATATTGGGTTTTATGTTAGATACAGGGAAATATATATTTAAAAAAAAACCTTTTAAGGCATGTCACTGGCCCTCATAACAACACACAAAGGTAAGAACCCAAGTTGCAAAGTTCTTTAGTAATTCAGAGGAGAGACAAGTATTTTCCTGCATGATTAAGGGATGAATGGACAGAAAATAAAAAGCCTACTTTGCCAAGAGTAGGGAAAGAAGTCTGGTAGGGAATCAACTTGGTGGTATTAAAATTGTGATGACTCCCCAGAGCACCTGAAGAATAGAGTGCCTGTTCTTTGGAGCTCACAGGACCCAGTCTGTATGGTTCACTTCCTTATGTATTCAAACATATATTAACCCTTATGTGCCATATGAAGAATGATCCTTGAAACCCCAGTAGGTAGGCAGAAGGCAGCTCCTGTAATAAACCCAACACTTATAACCCTGTTCCTCATTTCACTCTTCACTCCCCGACACTGATTCACCTGAGAAGTTGTTCCAATTGTTTCTTTCTAAATTCTGGCCCCGGTTTTTTATATGAGTCCACCTCTAGGTGAAACTCAATATGATGTGCCCCCTCTTAACCAATCTACACATCTGAATGTTGGGTGTAGTGACCCATATACACCCTAGCTCTGAAGCATAGATTCCGACTCTAGTGTTTGTGTTCCTTGCTCAAATGCCAATTGTGTGATTTCTTTCTCAGATTCTAAACATTGCTGTTTAATCATAGTAAACTTATTTTAAAAAAGGACCTGATACTCCAAACCTAGTCCCTATTTCTGTGAATTAATCATCATGTAACTTTTTGTTATGATGGTAAAAACATTGTGTATTGCTGCTAATAATTAGTAAATGACAAATTGTATTATTTTCTGATATATATTATATTCTATCTGCTTATAACAATTTCTACTAATTAACTCTTTTATATTTTACTATTGTCTCCCAGTCTAGATGGAGTTGGAACACAAGGCAACATCTCTGTTGGGAACAATAATTTAAATCTCTCCTTCCAATCGGATAATGTAATTCATGCAAAGAGTGAGTCTGATGTGTAAGTGCTTCTCTCTGTTGGGTGAGAAGAGAATCAGTAAGCTATGAGCAAAGCTTACCAAGTCACAGTATGTTTAAATCAGTTTACTACACTACAAAGTAACCAAATAATTCTTACCATTGAAAGGCTTTTGCTTTTTAATATGAACACCCCAAACTCATTATCCAATAATATTCAAAAAGCTGAAAACCCTCAAAAGAACAAGATCCTGGGAAACAAATTATTAAAACTCAAGAACTCTAGATCGGTCATTCTTAAAGTGCGGTTCTTGGATCAAAACCATTGGCATCATCAGGGAATTTGTTAGAAATGCAAATTATTGGGCCCCCCCTCAGACCTACTAAATCAGAAACTCTGGGGATGAGGTCCAGCAATATTTGTTTTAACAAGATTTTCCGGTGATTTATAGGCACACTACAGTGTCAAAACCTCTGCTCTGTATAACAGAGGCAATAAACAAACACTCTAAAAAAATAAAAATAAAATAAAACAGTAGGCAAATCATCATTATAGATAACAAGTTGCACATCATTTATTTCTATTTGACAAGCCATATTAACGATTATCTCACCTTTTAAAAAATTATCAGTTTTAGTCAACAACTAGGAACCTTGCAAATTATGGTTAGAAGGATGATCCAAAATATTCATTAGGAAGGTAATGGTATATGCAAATTGCAATAAACAGTCTGATTCCATTTTTGATGTGTGACCACTGAAGCCTTTAAGCTATGCCCTGTCTCTCTTCACCTTCTGCCCCACATCCAGGCAAATAGATAAGAAGGCTCCGTGCTCCCTCTGGCAAGAAGTTTAACCACACAAGCCCTGCTGGCACGCGCCCACCCCTCACTCCAATCTACCGTCCTTAACCACCGTGAAAAGCCCGAGCCAGGCTTCTTCCTCTGCTCTTTCAAGCCATTTTGGACCTGATCAGTAGCCACCCTGTTCTGCCCAGAGAGCTTACTAAGTGAGTACTAAACCTTTTCATACCTCCTTGTGTGTGTGGCATCAGCAGCATTGACATCTGAACCTAACTTTGGGTGGTAGGATTGTATCCCATTTCTACAGAGTGACTAAAACACAAATTTAAACCTGTTTATCCCTTCATTGAAAATGCATTCAGAGACACAACTTGAAAAATGCTGTCAGAAATTGCAAGCCTCCTCTGTTGTAGCTTTCAGGCAAGATATTATATACATAAAATCCATGCTTTTATTTTAGGAGCTTGATCAGATGCTGTGTTTTCCCAGCAATCAAATTCTAAGTCCCCAAGACTATTTTATTAAATATTTGTGCCACAGGAAATGAGATATGGCTACAACTACACTAAAAAAAGAGAAAGTAATTGCTCTGATAATCATGACACTAAGAAACAACTGGGAGAAAAGTAGCTTTGGGGACGATATTCAGTAGCTAATTGTTCAACTCTCCAGTTCACATTGCTTGTAGACATTGAGTCTAGTTATGGGGTAAATCAAAGTGAATAAAGCTCAGCTGGAATTTTGATATCGGCAGTGCTTTCTTTTAGTGTTGCTTCCTGAAAAAAAGTACAATTAAAATAATACAAAGCCCACAACACATCAGGAGAAATGCAAGATACCAAAATAGAAACTACACACAACAAAAACCATCTCAGAGCACCTTCTTTTGGGTACACTTTTCAATTGTTAATTAAAATTGACCTTAAACTCAAAAACCTCAGTAAAAAATATAGTGTAGAAGCTGATCTGCTGATGAGAATCAGATAATAATTTCAGGCCTTAAATGTAATAAAAATAATACATTTTTCCTTACCTCCATTTTTTAAAAGATATTTTCTTTGCAATTACTGATTTTATGTTAAATTCGAGGTAACGCATTTTCATTCTTCCTGATAAGCTAGCTGCTCAAGTTTTGACCATAAGCACAAAATTCAGATTACTAAACCTGAGGGTATTTGAGTGCTATATAACTGTTATCAGAAAAAGAAGCCCAGACTCCTCAGTAAATATATACTTCCATGAAAACCTAGAAGCCCTGGCAGTTGGTCACTGACTTAATACTTGAACAGCATAACCATTTTTCATGGAAGAAATCTAAACATTGTTAAACTTTCTTTTATTCTTTGATTAACCCAAATCACAAAAACATAATATGGTTTAATTAGAGGTTATTCCACTGAGTATTTATTAAAATGAATTCATTGACAATGAGCTGACAATGGTAAAATTTTATATAGTCAAAGCTTAAATAATTATGATCAGCAAAATCATTTAGGCTGGTTAATTCAGGCTGCTTTGTAAATTATCCAAAAACCTAAGGAAGAGCCAGAGATCTTTATAAGTCATCTGTAAAGTTACTAATGGAACAGCTGGGTGTCATTGTGAAGAAATATATAACTTAACGGTAGTTAACTAATATTCTATCAAAAAGCAGGTTGCAAGTAATTATTGAACAGAGAGTTGATGAGAAAGTGAAGTTAGAGGGGTCTGAGGTGATAATGGCCCTGTGGAAAACAGAGAGGACATCTAGGAAGTAAGGCTGGTTAACAAGAATAAGAAGACAGAAAAGGAACTGCTTCATAGGGCTCAGAGCATTGTTTAGAAAAATACTGGAGTTTCGCTTTATAAGGAAGCTCTTAGTAGAATTAAATAAGACCCTTAACAGTTATTTGATGTCTAGATGTACAAGGAAGTACATAACAAACTTAACTCAATAAAAATGAAACAGAAGTAATTTACCTCTCATTTTATTTGATAAGTAAACAAAGTAAGATATTATTTGAGCATTGCTGCCATGGAAGTTGAGACATTTATGGTTAGAGGAGACCAAAGGATTACTCTATTTCTTAATTTGTTGTTATAATATTCTCTGTACAAATGAGTTCATGAATTATAATTTTATTTAGACGTTTTATTCTGCTTTCTACATTGTTTCTGCTGCAATAATTTCTTTTGTTTTTTTCCAACTTGTTTATTGGTGTCTGTCTTTTATCATGGAGGCTTTCCTCAAAATTTCGAGTTCTCCTTGGCTTTTGATTCATTTTTAACAAATTAAGGTACTGAGAAAATTATTGGAAGCTTTTGTCCAGAGACCTTCACTGAGGATCACTGGGTAAGTAACATGGTTTAATTGGTGTATCTCTAAATGACTTTGTACTTTTTTCCTTGGGATTGTAAATTAATTTAAAGAGAAATCTTTCCCTTTTCTTCCAGGTGCTGAGGGGGAGGATACCAGCAATCTGGGGCTAAATTGGAGTAGAGGATGGAGGTCACAGTTCAGTTTGGCTTGTAATATAATCCCCTTACTAAGTGCTTGTTCCCGTCATCTTCTACTGTCTGGTGTTCATGAGCATAGAGTATCTCTGGTTCAATGTTCCAGTGGTAAACCTCCAGGCTCCCCTTCACCTGGGATGGGGATTGGGAGGTGAGCAGTAGCCTGGTGGCGTAGGCTTTGAAAGAATGTCTGGGACACCTTACTACTCCTGATACAGAATTTAATCCCATACTCCAGTGTTAAATTCCTCCCCTCAAGATACCTTGTGCCTCCAACACTCTCTATGTTGTGTGTTAGCTTGTTTCTTTTATTTTTCTAGGTTAAGTATTCAGGTTTTAATTTTATCCATTCTGTCAATTCAGATTTTATTTATCCATCTTCTAAGATGCTCTCTCTTCTCCCATTCTCTTTATTCGTGTAAGTATATATCTTTTTTAATTCATCTAATTTCAATTTAGTGAGCTTTGAGAGAGTAGAGGTAAGATGTGTTCAGTTTTCCAACCAGTTTATTAACTGGTCCAATGTGCATTTTTTTCCATACCACAAACCAATTAACTCAATTCTGACATGATCCACCTGAAGGTTAAGGGCTCAGTCCCATATGACTGCCCCCTGATTTTAGATGCCAGTCACCAAGTCCATGTTGTCACCTCTACTTTTGACCAGCTATAAATTGGAGGTTCCCATGACCCCCTCCTTGGATTTGATTGATTGGTTAGAGTATTTCACAAAACTCAGGATAAGTTTACTTACTAGATTATTGGTTTATTATAAAAGGATTAAACTCAGGAACAGCTAGAAGGAAGAGATGCATAGGACAAATTATGAGGAAAGGCATGCAGAGCTTCCTTGCTCTCTCAGAGCATGCCACAATCCCAAGACCTCTACACTTCCACCAACCTGGAAACTCTCCAAACTCTCCTTTTGGGCTTTTATGAAGGCTTCACTACAGAGGCGTGATTCATTAGCCATTGGCAATTGATTTAACCTCCAGCTCCTTTCCCCTCCCTGGAGGTCAGGAAGTCAGGACTGAAAGCTCCAACTCTCTAATCACAGGTTTGGTTCCCCTGGCAACCAGACCCATACTTAACATGCTTTCCAAAAGTCACTTTGTTAACATAAACTCAGGTGTGATTAAAAGGAATTTGTTATGAATACCAAGACATCTTTATCACTCTTACCACCTAGGGAGTTCCAAGGGTTTTAGGAGCTCTGTGCCAGAAAGGAGGACAAAGACCAGATACATATTTCTTATTATAAATCACAATATTAAAACTAGAAAGCACCAGGTTGCCCTCCCATTCTTATCTTTTGGCTCCTCACCCATGATTGTCATTCTTAAGTCATTTTCCCAAGCTCACTGAACTCAAACCTTTTTCCATTTCTTAATTTTTGCTCATCCTCTCTCTCTCATCCTCAACTAGAAGACCTTTTCCCCTTTTGTTAAAGATAAACTGAGGCATATTAAAAATTTTAAGCGTCTATTAGAGCAAAAATCAGTTCAAACCAGGAAGCACCAAACCGAAAGTGGTTAGAAACGTTCTACCTATGGGAGGCAAGACATTTATAGGAAAGACGTGGAAGCAAAGCAAGAAAATTATTTGATTGGCTATAGCTTAAGTGGTTGCCTGGAAGTCCTAGTTGGCTGTTTGTGATTGGTTGTCCTTAGGTTTTGATTTCTTAACATTGAGGCATTTACAGGCTTAGGTTTTGGTTTGCTTAAGTAGGCTCCTAAGGCACCTCAATTTAATACCACCTCCTTGTTTAACACTTCGAAATGCCTTTTCTTCCCATATAATCAATGTTTTGTCCACACGTCAAAGCCAAACCATATCTGGCATTTTTTGAAGTCATTCATCTGCACATCTTGAATTAATTTCTCCTTCTTTTATGTAGCCCTCAATTGTATTTCTACTATAAAACCAATATTATTCTGTCTTGAAAATGGAACTTGTTCATCTCAGTCATCTCTGTATACTCTGTCTACAGTATAATGTCTATAAATATTGTTTAAATGCATGTTTGTTGAATTAAAACAAATGTGACTCTAAAACTTTATGAGGTACAGTATTTATTCTGCTTTATTTTTCTTTCTCTTTTTACTTCCTCCTAGGAGCCCAAAGCTTAAGTATTAAGTATCCAGTATTAACACTCAGAACCACATCTCCATTTCTGCTTTTAATAAAATCAAACAAATATTTATTGAGCACTTCCCATTGCATGAAATTAAACTAAGTATTATGTGAAAATGCCTACCTTATGCTTGGTATTCTTTTTGGAGTTTAGAGAGCCATATAATTAGTGTAAAGTTTTGAAACTGCTTTATTCAGCTTTAATGTAGTTAAGGAAACAGACCCCAAAATATGAAACAATATAAAATTCAGAGGAGTATAGAAGAAAGGGCTAGATTGTGGGTTCTGTGAGGGCCCAAACAAAGGAAGAAAATTGTGTGGGTGTAATATTTCCTGGAGAATGGATAAGAATTCCAAAGAAAGAGAAAAAAAAAGAGTGAAAATTTAAAGTGAAAGAACAGACTTTTTGCAATCTCAGAGAAACTCTAAGATATCATAGGGAGATTGTTCTGAATGGAGCAGCAGTAGATCAATTTTAGGGAGCTGTGGAGAATTCAATTGGCTAGGGATATTTGCACTATCACTAGCTTGAAAATAGAGGCATTCATAAAAAAGGAAAAAAAGAGCCACTAATCAGAGGAATATGATGATGGATATGACACTTTCAAAAATTTATGTCAAACATCCTGAAGAATGGCTATGTGGGGAGAGAGTAATTGGAAATCAGAATCAGCCCAGGAATTCCATATCATAGAATCTTAATCCCAGGAATACAATATTGGTGGGATAATCAAGAGCATGAATGAGAGACATATTGTACTGGACAAAGTTCACTACATCTCTGGCTATTTTTAATTGTTCATTCCAACTAGCTGTTTTGTTTTTCCTGTTAAGGAGCCATGCTCTAGAGTTGCTTGCTGAAATTCTGATGAAGTTGTGTAGGACAGACTCAAAGAGTCCAGTTTAAGGACAGTTGATAGACTCTAATTCTCAAGTGATGAAGGCCTGGGCTAGGTAATAATTCTAAATAAAAAGTGAACGTGCCCTGTCAGGGGTGAAGACACTTCTAGTTTTAGATAAGTATTAGTTAAGAGACAGCATGATGTAATCTCTTGTGCTTAGACTCTATTTTTTTAAATTTAGTTTCTTACTTTCATTTCTTTTGCCTAATATATTTGATTTCCAAATTAAATGGTATGATTTTTATGTGAAATTTTATCTCATTTACAATATTAAGAATCTGGAGATGCTGGTTCTCATCTTCATATGTCTTATTAACAAGAATAATTAATATTTGTTTTTTTACGTACCAGACTATGCCTTATGAATGAGTGATTATTCATCCGATGTGAGGCAGCTTATGTAGGGTTTATCTGAGTAAAGCTTATGTCTCTCATAGGCATGTTGCTTCTCAGATTTCTAGGAGGTCAGATATTTTTCTCTTCTTAAGGCTCTACCTTTTGTTTCCATGAAAATGGTCTGGGAGTTGTGATAGATTTCAACCTGACTTTAACTATCTAAGCGTAGGTCTTTTTGGAGTACAGGTTTTAATGGGAGAATGGTAGTGAAAGAAAGGAAACAAAAAGGGCTGGAGGCTTGGGGAATTGGCAAAGCACCCGAAGAAGAGAGAAAACGAGTATACAAAGTGGAATGATGGAGATATTACTGCCAAAGACCAACTTTCTTCAATTTAAAATTCCATGTAGGTCCAGTCAGAGGTGAATTATGAACCCAGATATTAATCCAGAATAATGGTAGCATTTTTTCAGGTACATCTTCTTGAAACAAAAGATCCACAAGTTGATGGTCTTATCATTAGTTTCCTTTTCTGTCATCCTTGACTTCAATTGGATAATTGTCATATGATACTTCCAGGGGCTATAGGGCTAAAGCACCTCCTGATATCACTCCCTCCCTCAGGGATTCATGGTCAACTGTTTAGTTAAGAATGAGACACTGTGCCAATTATAAAGTTCAAGTAAAGAGTTTCACCTCTAAATGTATTTCAGAAGATGTTTTGATATTTGGAATATAATGTATCCTGAGATGCCTGCTTTTAATGATTATTCCCCTGCCTTTATCCCTATTCCCTTTATCTTTTATCAGTGAAGGAGTCACACTGTGGAATAAGGATTGTTGGGTTGGAGGTCATAATCAAGTGAACCCTTATACATCTTTAGTTTGGAATTATGTTTCTCTAAATATCACTATACGGAAAAAAATCAATGGGTATAAATAGAAAATGCTCAAGTATGAGAAAAATAGACTTTGAGGTGAAGTATTTGAAAAATATGGTTCATAAAGAAAAACATCCAAAAGGCACATAATTCTGCTTCTGGGGACTGAAAAAGATGAGCCATAAAGTGTAATTGCTTTATATTAACAATTTCCATCTTCTCACATTCATAATTGATTTAGCTAATGTAAAAGTTAAGATCTTAATATGATTAGACATTTGTTTGGGTGAACTGGAAAATGTTATATAAAGAAATGATAACACGAGGGTGCCAGAAATGTACCACTTTAGAAAAGGCAGCAAGAGTTATATATTCCAGTGGTGCTGGGTCCCATGGTTCTTAATTTGCATATGAATAATTAATATGCATACCCCAATAATGCCAGCTTCTGAGCATTACATTCAGTATGAATTATGCAGAATCACTTCAAAAATGGCTTTAATAGGCAAGGGAATTACCACCCTCTAAGGTATGTAGAAAATAAAAATCATTTATTTGAAAAATGAAATAAAAAGAGGAGATCTGATTCAAAGCATTCAGGAAAAAGAAACTGTCTTTTTTCTTTTTTTTTAATTAATTAATTAATTTGGTTGCATTGGATGTTAGTTGCCACAGGCGGGCTCCTTAGTTGTGGCTCGCTGGCTCCTTAGTTGTGGCATGTGAACTCCTAGTTGCAGCATGCATGTGGGATCTAGTTCTCTGGATAAAACCCAGGTCCCCTGCACTGGGAGCATGGAGTCTTAACCACTGTGCCACCAGGGAAGTCCCAGGAAAGGAAAGTTTCTAGATCAACTATCGACTACCTTGTTTGTTTATTTTTTTTAATGTGTGCTTTATCTTCTAGGAATTATAAAATTGTGATAGCCTTCAGGAATACAAAGGTGCATATGAGTCCCTGGAAAAAGAACATCACAAAATTACACAAGTACCCAAACTACAGAACAAACAGTAAGTAGTATGGGGCAAACCCTGTGAGTTAGCTCCATAGAAAAGTCACCTGAACTGAAAGAAGAAAGAGAAGTAAGTACCTTGAGGGAGGAGGAAATTCGTGGTTTTTTTTAAGCTCTATATCAAAGAATAGAGATAATGATTCAAAATGTGTTTGGAAGATTTGTTGGATCAGAGGATTTATGTATGCTACACTTACAATCATAAAAATGTCAGTATACGCCAAGACTAGGGCTACTTTGTGGCTTGACCAACATGTGGTAAGAGTTTTCCCCTTCTGTTAGGCAGGAATGATTGCCCCTGATCAAGCTGGTCTAGAACTGGGAAAGAGGCATAAGAATGCTCACTGAGGTTCAAATAAGTCATTTCATTTGAGGAGTTTCATGGGACCAATGTCAATGGCATTCATTGCTCAAGCAACTGCTCATTGCTTTGAAGTTTTAAAGAGATGAGACTCCTTGAACTACCTCACTATTGTTCTTCTATATTTTTACACTTCATTGAGTGGGCTTTGCTGAAACATAGCCCTCTTGGTCTGCAAGAAAATACAGGAACATAGTCCCTAGTTACACAACAATATACATTCTTGCTGGGGCAAAACTGCTAGTTACAAAGAGCTCCAGGGAACTGAGAAAAATCCAGGCGGTCGAGCATAGTGGTTAATTTGGGGGAAGCTCTAGAACCATATTACCTAGATCTAAATTTTGAAACCACAGCCTACTAAGTATCTGACTTTGGACAAATTACTTAAATTCTCTTTACCTTAGTTTCCTCATCGATAAAATAGAAATAATAATACTACCTATCTCCACAGGGTTATTGTAAGGATTGAACGTAAATCACTTAGAATTAAACCAGCACATACTAAATAGCTCTATAAATGTTGGCTAATATTGTGTATCATAAAGATCCAGAGTTTAAACTCTAGATTCAGACTATTATCTTGATTTCACTTCATACTGGCCATGAGACCTTTCTAACTCTTGGCTGGCTTCCTATTCAAGTAGCACCTACTTCAAAAGTTGTTAGGTATCATGCTTTACAAACTACCCAGTTCTCAATGTGTTAGCAGTTAAAAACACCACCATTGTTATTCTTGACATTTTATATGATTTTTAATAACTATTATAAAATCATGTTTTGATGCATAGACATAATAGCTGTACGATGTTATTCAGAGTAATAAAAAATATTTAAACATTTTTATCTAATACCTGCAATGTCTTCCCAGCCATGCAGACTTCAAACTCTTTAGAAGACCCGAAAAGTGACAGACTACTTTATTATATTTACTAGTGAGCTGTACTTATTTTTAGCATGCAGAACTAAATTTTCATATCCTAAAAAATTTCCATCCGGAAGCCTTCTCTGGCGTAAACATACAATTGGGAAAATATGCATTTGTATTAATGAACTAAATATGAATATAAAGAGATACTTCAGGAAAAACAGTTATTCTACTTACAATAGCTATGTATCTGTTTTGATGAAAGCAACTATCTAAATATAGTACTTTGGGACTTCCCTGGTGGCACAGTGGTTAAGAATCCACCTGCCAATGCAGGGGACACAGGTTCAATCCCTGGTCCAGGAAGATCCCCCATGCCACAGAGCATCTAAGCCCATGCACCACAACTTACTGAGCCTGCGTGCCACAGCTACTGAAGCCTGCTCACCTAGAGCCTGTGCTCCGCAACAAGAGAAGCCACCACAATGAAAAGCCTGTGCACTGCAACGAAGAGTAGGACCCGCTCGCCATAACTAGAGAAAGCCTGTGTGCAGCAATGAAGACCCAACACAGCCAAAAATAAAAATAAATAAAATAAAATAAATTTATTTTAAAAATATATAGTACTTTGACAGACATGCAGAATGATGAGGTATTCTCTTCTGTCTATTGTAGTAGAGATTGAGCTTAGTTGATCCATTACACTTATGCCTGGATACAGCCTGCCAGAAATAGATCAATTTTAACATATGGAGACAAAATCATATCAAGAATGTGTTCTTCTGAGTTTTATCTGGTAAATTAATGGTAATGGATGAGGTGCCAGTAAATGATTCATAACAAGAAGATCAACCCACTGTATTCTCATCTTGCAAAAAGTTGTAGTAGAGTCAAGACGAGCTTCAATACAAAAAGGATAGGTAGAGATACGATATAAGATTCCTGGTTGTGCTGTAACCTATACTTCCCTCCTGGATATCTTCACTCTCTTCCTAGGTTATATAATATATTTATCCCCAATAATTACTATCTAGAGGACACACTATCTAATCATCAGTTAATTAATGGAAGTTAGTGACTGGTGATGGAATCACCTGATAAAATCCAAAATTGATCAATATTTATAGATATATCAATACTAAGATCACATTTGTTCCCTTCACTAGTATGGACTTTCCTATTGCATTGTCAGAATAATAATGTCAACTCAGCAGCTTCCTTTTTTTAAAATCATTTATTTATTTATTTTTGGCTGTGTTGGGTCTTGGTTGCTGCACGCGGGCTTTCTCTAGTTGCCGCGAGCGGGGGCTACTTTTCGTTGCGGTGCACGGGCTTCTCATTGCGGTGGCTTCTCTTGCTGTGGAGCACGGGCACTAGGCCCACAGGCTTCAGCAGTTGTGGCTCGTGGGCTCTAGAGCACAGGCTCAGTAGTAGTAGTACTCCAATGAAAAAAAAAAGAACAGGTTTAAAAAAAATTAAGCCTCATGTAATCATTGTATTCAGTTGGTCAATTTCCTAGCTTTTCTGGCTTATTCCCCCACTATTCCAAAATACTGATATTCAAAGGCTTTGTCTTAGGCTTTTCCCTACCTCCCCACCCTCTTTTCTTGATTTTAGTCTAAATTCAGATTATACTTTAAAAATAAATTCTATAGTTTATGTTGGCAAGAAATTAAAATCGGTACATGACATTCAAACTAAAATTAGAGAGCAAATTTTTCTGTAGAGAGACAAACCAGTATTTCAAGAGCCTGGATGCCTAACAATTGCAACTATATATTTCTTCCAATTTGTGAATTCGTATGTCAGAATTATTTTCTAGCAAATCAGATTCTATAGGAGAAATACTTTCTCTATATAGTATATATATGCTATATCTATATTTAAAGGAGTATCAGGTGTTGATTTTTATTTTTATTTTTTGGCTGTGTTGGGTCTTTGTTTCTGTGTGAGGGCTTTCTCTAGTTGCGGCAAGTGGGGTCCACTCTTCATCGCGGTGCGCGGGCCTCTCACTATCGCGGCCTCTCTTGTTGCGGAGCACAGGCTCCAGATGCTCAGGCTCAGTAGTTGTGGCTCACGGGCCTAGTTGCCCTGTGGCATGTGGGATCTTCCCAGACCAGGGCTCGAACCCGTGTCCCCTGCATTGGCAGGCAGATTCCCAACCACTGAGCCACCAGAGAAGCCCTCAGGTGTTGATTTTAATAAGCAATGTATTAGTTATAAAAGTCAGGAGTAGGTCTCCCCCTGCCTCGGACTTGTTTTCTCTTACACACACACATTATATTTCTTCATTGCAATAAGCAAAGTTTGATTAACTATGGAAAACTTGAGCTCCTGACACTTTATTTACCAAATATCATCAAGAAATGAGATAAAGATCAAAGGTCCAGAGTGAAGTTAGAAAGTTCTCAAATGAGAAACCACACTGAGAGAAAGCTGATCCTCCTACACCATATCTTTCCTGGCCTATTAGGCTCTTAGAATATGTGGAGAGCTGCTAGCACCAGCTGACCAGGGCCTTTTATCTTTATTTAGAGGACAGAGTTCACTGTCTTACGGGGATTATGCAAAGTGGTCTTAACTGCTCAAGAATTCTGAAACGGAATTGAATAAGTCTAGAAATTTAAAGAGAAAAACTATCAGAGCGCATTAAACATTATCTGAGCAATCTTTTCCAAACATGCTTGCATACCTAAACTAAGACTTTGACTATCTCTGAAGATATAAGGAGGGCAAATACATGTTCTTCTCAGAGCCATTATTTCCTCATTTGTAAAATCAGGAAGAGAACATCTATTTTGTTGGGTGGATTCAGTGAGACAGTATATATTAAGTACCTGTCCAACAGTAGGGGCTCAAGAAGGGTAGATACAAACTTTAAGATCTTGTAATTGTTTACAATGGAAACATTTTAAAATGTATTAAATACTTTACTGCCTTCTTAAACCAAATGTGCTGGATGAAACAACTTCCTTGGTCACTTTCTTGCATGTTCTAAGAGGATTGCCACTAAGGTGTTGGAAATTTCTATAGGGCATTTTTCCAACATCTTGGCTCAGAGCTCTGTCCAGAAGTTTTAAGTTGCCAGAAATCTAACTTCCACATAGAGTAACTCTAAATTTCCTTCTTAATGTTGATGACACATTTAGAAATTGATAAGGAAAAACCATTTCCATTCAAAGGCCTAAATAGCAAAGTATATTTTATTCGGATAACTCCAGTACAAGGTAAAAAGTGACCTACAATGGGAATAGAGAAACAATCATATAGAAATAATTACAGTCCAAAAAAGAATTCTGAAATCCTGAGTTTTAATAAAAATGTGGATCAACCTGGGAAATAAGAGATAGCCAGGAGCAAGTGATATTGTTTAGCACATGAGGTTAACTGAGAAAAAAATAGAGGTGGGCAAAGCATCTCAGTTAATGGCAGATGATTTCAACCCTTCAGAAAGCCTTTCAGACAAGAAATCCATAGCTAGAGGGACAAAGCATCGGAGGAATTTAAAGCTCATCCTAGACTCAAAGGCTAAAGCCCTCCAAAATATGTATTTTGAGCAAACCTTGGGAAACTGGAAATTTATTAGTTTGGGGAAGAAATTGAAGACAGATACCCAGACAACATCAGAATTTAGTAAGATATCACACCAGCTAAAACAAATTAACCCTGTAGTCAGGTTTCACATACCTGGCATATACCTGTATGTGATCTCACTGCCTAATGCGGAGATAAGAGAGCCATGAAAAAAGGGGAGCATGGAGTTCACATTTCAGCGGGAGGCCAGAGATAAAAACATCACAAAGAGTTTGGAGTTTCCCAGTTGTTAAGGAAGAGGTCAGCTGGATTCAGGACAAGGTTAAAGAGAGGACCATTCTCTGTAGATTGCTGCAATAAGTTTATGCTGTCTGATTACCTATCAAGAAAAATGTGTTTATTTTTGGAAGCTGGTGGCAAAATAACTGATACAATTGTAAAAAATGGGATATGCCATGCTGATCTAGAGCTTTGTATTAAAGACAACTTGTACTAAAGCAACTTTGTATTAAAAACAACCTGAAGAAATCATTAAAAGTAACCACACTTAGCATATATGTTACAACGGGTGCTTGGAGGCAGATGTAGAAGACAGCAGCAAGCAAATGCTTGATTGGATTTCATGCTGGATGAAGTTAGGGAACAAATGAAATCTTGAATAGGTAAAATGCTCAGGCTACGATTTATAATAATTAGAGAGAAAGCAAGTTCTTGGTACTTAGATTGTGAGTATTTTCATCTTCTTTAGTCTACAACATGTTTTTCAGTTAGCATAAGTAATTTAAGTTCTCATTGGTATACTCTTCTACATTATTCAGGGAGAGTCTCTATCAACCAACAGTTATTTCGAAAACGTTGTTTATGTGCCTAGTGCCAAGATAAATAATACAAAAAGTAAGAGAGAACTGTGAGATACCAACTGCTGCCTTTGAGTAGTGAATAGTCTAGCTGGGGAGTCAAAAATGGTGTTACAAAATTATTGGAGTGCACTGAATGATAGCAAATAAACTCTAGTGTATAACATAAAACCAGAAGGAATATAAGCAGGAGTGCTCAGGGGAGATAAGGGTAGACAAGGAGGGCAACCTACTTACATCGAAGGGGTAGACTTTCACTGGAGTGTTGTCAGCAGAAGTGTTCTAGGAGAAGTTCGTTGGAAATACCAAGTGAAGAGAGGTGACATGTTAAAAAGTCCACAGGCAAAACAGGAATGTAATGAAAATTGAACACTGTATTATTCTGACAATATGACATCCTGGAAAAGGCAAACCTATGGATATAATAAAAAAGATCAGTGGTTTTGGAGGGGTTGGGTGGAGAGATAAATAGGCAGAGCAAAGAGGATTTTTAGGGCAGTGAAATACTCTGTATGATATTATAATGATGGATATGTCATTATACATTTGTCTAAACCAATAGAATGTGCAACAGCAAGAGTGAACCCTAAAGTAAACTATAGACCTTGGGTGATTATAATGTGTTAATGTAGGATCATCCTTTATAAAAAATGTACCATTCTAGTGAATGATGTTGGTAACGAGAGAGGCTGTGCATGTGTAGGGGCAGGGGGTATATGGGAAAATCTCTGAATCTCAATTTTGTCGTAAACCAAAAACTGCTCTAAAAATTAAAGTACTTTTTTTAAAAAGGGTTATATAGGAAAATTGTTCCCATTTTGCTACAGAATCATTAGGGGAAAAAGGGAAAGAGTGAGAGAGGGAGGGAGGGAGAGAGACACACACAGAGAGAGGGAAATTTCAGCTGCTCAACTGAGCAAATGGATTTCAGAAAATGTGCGGCCCTTCTGGTTGAGGAAGGGGGAAAGAGGATATGTAAATAACTTTTATTTTTCCTCAAGAAGTGTGCCCAATGTAAATGACTGCTTCTGTATTTGACAATGAAGAAGCATCACATGGTTTCAAAATAGTCATGTGGGTCTGGGATGACCTCAGTTGGGATGAGGAAGGGCTGGTAGTCCTACTTCACATTCTTCCTCTATCACAGAAGCACATAGAGACTTCCTGAAGTCCTGTCAGAGGAGACGAGGAAGATGAATATTGTTCTGCAATCCATGAAAAGTACAAAGGTGAAAAAGAAAAAAAAAACTTATAGTTTCCAGTGCTTTTTAATTTTCCTTTCACTTAATTTAAAGCTGTTACTTATTAGGAAACCATTTAGTGCCCTCCGACTAAATGGAAAATTCAAGCCCGTAGCACCCCGGTAGAGTTTATTGTTCCAAACAAGTAACTGCATCCTTTCAGGGGCTATTTTACTTCTCTGGAATGGAGCCAAGCAAGTTTGCTGTTTTGAGACTTCCTGTAAGGATGGGATTGAGAGGTAGGGGTGGATTGGCTAGACTTTTAGCCTCTGGCTCTTAACAGAGTCCACAATCCATGCTGTGTTCTTTCCTTGAGGACTCACCGGCCTAAATTCCTTTGCTTTCATAAGTTTGAAGCAACATATCAGTGGCATTGCAATGATTTTTTTTCCAGGGGTTTAATGCACTATTAGTTCCATCTCAGATGCCTTTAACTAAATGCATCAGCAAATAATTGTTTTAGAGGATAACCAGTTGTATTGACAACTATTGGGCCAGGCTTTCAACAGATAGAACATCATTAAATGTGGGGTTTGTAAAGCTACCAGAGTTAGGCTTTGAAAGTGCATATAGTATTCAAGTCTATGACTGATATGGTCTCCTGCTATGTGGCTTATTATTTCAACTACTGTAGACACAGGGATTAGATCACCTCCTTGGTGATCTAAACCTCTTGGTTTATACCCTCATTATAATGGCATCATCTAGCCCTACCATGGCTAATTTCCTGGGTTTCTCTTTCTCTATTTGCTGCGGGAATTTCTGCTAAAAATTCCGTTTCTTTTGGAAGTGGGGCAGTTATGAATATATTCATCTTGAGTCTCTTGTATAAGTGGCTTTTAAGGAAACATAAGAATCAACTCTAAGGAAAAAAACATCTCACTCTGTGCTTATGGCATTTCCAGTGACAACTGTGCTAACATCACCAACAGAGCAATTCTTCTGTTAATAAAGAGGATGACTTCTAAAAGTGCATTCTGACAGATATGCTTTTACTTGAGCTAAAAGATAGAAGTCTAAAGATGGCATCTAGAAAGACGATTGTCACTGCTGTTCTTCCTCCTTTCTGTGCAGGTGGGGCAACACTTCCCCCGTGACATCCACAGTCCTATAAAGGGAGTGCTCCTGCCTTACTAGAGGCAACCAAGGGCAGCCACACCATGGAGCAGTCTTTTCTTCAGCTGGGCTAGCATGTCAGCAAATCCAGGGTGGTCTATGCTTAAGACAAGGCCAATGTTATCTCCTTTTCAGCAGCTCTTGGCCCACCCTGAGGAGCAAGGAGGTACTCTTAAATCACTATGTCTGTCGTTTTGGGGGAAACAATAATAATAATAACAACAGCAATAACAGTGGTAGTAGTAGAAATAGCAATTGTGGGCTTGGGACTGGAGTAACCCTGGCCTTCCAATTCCACTGGAGGGACATTAGCTGGTACTGGAGGCCTTTCTCCCTGACTCACACACAGTCCTCCTCAGGAAAACAGGATAGTCTTATCTGAATGGAGAGTTTGGAAGAAGGAGCTGAGTAGGTATGACTGGGAAGCATGTGAGCTCTCTTCTTCAGAGCCAACCTATTCACAGAACGAATACATTCTGGTTCCAACTCTGCTGTGTGGGAGGAGACTGCCCCTTCTGGGGAGCCATTGGCTGTCCACTGTTCCAAGAGGGGCTCAAAATAATTCAGGAACAAAATATTATCATACTTTCTTAGCTGTGAATGTAAAGGCACGTTTTCCAATCACTTTATCGGTAATATTCATATCTCCATCTGAACCTGTGCTTACCTTTTCATTGATTCTGGCCTAAGGAAAGGAACAAGGATATTACTTACAGGCATCTATAAACTTATCAGTGAGAGCATCCAAAACTAATATTTATAGGCCATTCACTGAGTTCTGGATACCATACTGAGTACTCAGTATTCAGCTTAGTGGCTAACCACTCAGACTCTGGAAACAGAAAAGCTGGGTTCAAATCTCATACATCTTGTGTTCTATAACTTGGAAATATTACATAACCTCTTTTTCCTCATTTTTCTCATCTAAAAATTAGAAATTATACTAGCTCTTACTTCACAGGATTATTGTGAAAATTCAATGGATTACATGTCATAAGCTTAGAAAAAGGCCCAGCACATAATACATGCCTAATGATAGTTAACTAACTTTCCTTACTACAATCCAGCAAAGTAGCTATTTAATTTGTCTTAATTTTATAGCTGCAGGAACTAAGACTCAGAAAAGTTAAATGTGTTTCTCAAGAAGTGCTCACAGTTGGCCAACGGAAGAGCTAGGATTTGAAACCAGATCTAGCTAACTGTAGTGCTTCGGTTCCAGCCTCTGCATTTTGTTCCCAGAAGGGATATTTATTAAGATAGAACTCTATGAATTAAAAGAAAAGGGGGAGGAGGAAGACAATATCTATCTTATTTTTTCATAAAATTTTCCATAAATGTCCACTGTTTCACATTGTAGCAGTCTTCCTTGCATGACCTTTAATCAATATTGTCCTTTCTTAGTATCTGTATACAATCAAATATCCACAAGCATGTTTTAAAAATTGCTCACATTAAGGCTGTTACTAAAGTTATATCTAAACTGTCATTCAGATATTCGTAAAAAGTTTCCATTCTTAAAACAAATATCCTTACCCCTCCTCTCTTCCATCAATTTGAGAAAAATCTTAGGTATATTGAAAGGTATTATTTATAGTTGGAACATTGCAAGTATAGCATTGCTATTTTTTTAAACAACAACCACAAAAAAACTGTTAAGTAATTTAATATGTCTCAGTAAGTTCATTTATTGAATTTTCTCTGTATACTCAAAGCCCCCATTTGGGTCAGATTCCTTGGAAATCAGAACATTTTTCTATCCAGTCTTACTTTTTGGTGGAATATTGTTTCCAGTGCAGTGGTATGTTTTAAGGCCAAGAATAGTTTTAAATGAAGGGAAATGGCATAGGATTATGGAAAATAGTCTTACCACAGAGGTGATTCTCTCACTATAAACTCACTGTATCCAGTCCTAATTCACAAAGAATGGATTGATCCAACTTACTTTCTTTCAAACTATTGGACTGTAGAGGCAAGAAAGAGAATTATGGAAGGCTAAATGAAGGCAGCAATTTTGTCATCCAGCACTCAGGAAAAAAATCTAGGTGAGGCTGAGAGAAAACATAGGTCTACTTGAATCTGAAGATGACTCTGAGGGACCACAGGGAACCATATACAGACAATATGGTAAACTCAGTTTAAAAAGTAGAGATATTCAGCAGCAAGCCAGCTGTCCAATCTAGTTGCTTGACCTACCTCTGAGGAGACCTTGACAAACTGTACATGATTTACTCTCGATCTGGCGTGATTTTTTGCCAGTTTATATACCTGTGCATGTGAGAAACTTCACTTTTCCTATGACATTTCCAATAGTTTCTATATAGTCCTCTTCAATATACAGAAGAATGGGGAGAACAAAGTTGCTTAGCTAAGGAAGAGTTCTGACAGAAAGCAGCAGCTCTCCTAACTCTTGATGCCAGTCTTCACTCGCATGAAGGCTTAAGCCTTTGACTCTGAGGCCGAAAGTAAACGCTTGTCACCAAGACAGGTGGCTTGTCCAAGCTTATTAAATATGTCTATATCTGACATTAATTGTTTCTATTATTTATCCTTACCTGAATGATAAGAACTTCTTAATTAGTACCTGAGAAAGTAAACGAGGATTTAATTGACAGAAACAGTGTGCATGGTTTTGCTATAATGAAGTCAGTCATGTAATGAAGCATAAGTCAGTTTATTACTCTACCCAAACACAAACCACTAAATTGTTACAATAGACACTTTCTGAATTTCATCCCTCATCATTACAAACAATGTGGCAAGGCAACAGTCATACTATGTAAGAAATTTCCTTGACACATTCTTAATTTCAGCTTGTACATTCTTTTAATAAAGTTTTCTACAAGGATAACTCTGAAAAACCTCGATGAATAAGGAGAGGTTGACATTCCTGCTTCTAAAAGGATTATGGTTCATACTTGAGGAAATGCAGCAGGCAAGCCAAGTCATTCTGCGAAGTTATGAAAGACTAAGCCATGTTTATGAGGAAAGCAAGGGAAAAAGTAATAAAGCCAAAAAAGAAGCCACAGGAGAAAGAGAAATATTTAAAGAAAAGACTAATTTTGAGGTCTTTTTTTTTTCTTTTTTCATTCTATGGGGCTTTCCTTTCAATGACAGAATTCTCTACTCTCAACCTTCTTAATAGAAAACAGATTATCTCTGGTAGATTCTTGCAAGCTCTGGTTATATAGCCCTCAGCCCTGCAAGACTTATAATAGGGATAAGAAACATAAACAGTACTCATTTGTCTTTATCTTCATGATTTACTCCTAAGGCTCAGTGGGCATCTGCCCCTGGGCATACCAGCATATGTTTCTAGCTCCCTTTTCCACCTATTGATTGTAATAACCTTGTATCTTATCCTATTCTCTCATCTATATCATAACACAAAATACCATTTTAAATTCTATTATTTCATGAGTGGTTCCTCATCGATATGGCAATATGATTTCTATCCAAATTTATTATTAATTCTTTCTGTTAATTTAGTTTACATTTCTGTTGTACCACCACATATACAGGACATGTATTTTTTTTTTTTTTTTTTTTTTTTTTTTGCGGAACGCGGGCCTCTCACTGCTGTGGCCTCTCCTGTTGCGGAGCACAGGCTCCGGACGCGCAGGTTCAGCGGCCATGGCTCATGGGCCCAGCTGCTCCGTGGCATGTGGGATCTTCCCAGACTGGGGCGTGAACCCGTGTCCCCTGCATCAGCAGGCGGACTCTCAACCACAGAGCCACCACGGAAGCCCCAGGGCATGTATTAGCTGAGCCCATAAAAAGCCTATTAAAAAAGGTGTAGGTTGATTATGTGATATGTGTTCAACAATCTGAAGGTAAGGGCTCACAACTTGTCTGCTTTACAGAGAGTTGATATTTCTCTCATTCTAAGTGCTGCTAATGTGAAGAATAAAATATTTGATGCAATTAAATCTAAAAATATCCAGATGCTTTTCCTAATATGATAGTTATCAGAATTTTAGATCCAGAGGGCATCTTACAAATTGTAGTCTAGTTAGCTCAGTCTTCTCTTTTTTTTTATATGAAGAGTTTACAAATCAGATATTTAGTGATTTGACCAAGATTGCAAATTTTAGCTGAAGATCCAGAATTAGTACCTCAACCTTCTTAATACTTATGGCTAATATAGAACTCTGTCATCTTCTAATAATAATATTTCTCTCATATTATAAAACATATTTTTTACAATTTAGAGATTTTAAAATAGTTTGAGAAATAAAGTAAATCATAAGTTGGAGATAATCACATCTTTCAGATACAAACAACACTTTTGTTCTATATTGCTCTGGTATTTTCCTTATATAAATATATACATATTATAGTTTAGTGTTTTGTCAAGTTGAGTCTTCTTGATCGCATGAAGTGGATTGTCTTGACCGTGACAAAGTTGAATGCAAGAGAAAGACTTTGGCTTATTTTGATGAACCTAAAGTTATTTTACAGAAATATTATTTAAGAATATTCAAATTATATTAAGCCATGTACCTTTTTCTTATGTGGAAGCCCAAAATAATCTGAGCAGGAATGGGAAGCTTTGACCTTCACCCATTGTTCCTTCTCACACTGGGCTTCAAAAACATCTGACTGACTCTAGGGCTCTGGGAACTTGATTTAAAAACCATTACTACAGAGGGGGGCATCTCCAGTTGATGCATGTTGGTGATGCTTTCAGTCCCTGTTCTGGCCCTTTTTATAAAAGTTCCATTCTTTCACTATACCTGCTTTGCATGGAAAGATGATGCTAAAACCAAGCTTGGCTTGTAACCACAGACAGCTTTCTCTTGTCAAGGATAATGAGGCAGTTTCTCCCGCAGGGTGTGTGACAGTTACAGGACAGAAAAAAAATAGAGTCTGTGAAAGCAAATCCTTCTTAGATCAAAGCTGGCAAATTCCATAATTTTATCTTATTTTGCCATGACATTCCAATAAGACAAATAAAACAAAATGCAATGTTTCACACTCACTTCTGTCTGATCTTGAAAAGATGTGGTCCTAAAATGTATCATGGGACAAAATTTTAAATTATACTATTGATTCATTATATCTTAAACCTTTTAATGGACAGAATCTGCCTTCCATAGGATTATTTAGAATGTTTTCAGAAACTAATAAAAAGCTATTTTAAACAGTAGTTAAATCTTGCTCTCTTGCTCCCATGTCTAATTGTTACTTTAACATCTTTCCCATGAACCACCAATACCTGATAAATATTATTAAATCCACATGTAATTAAAAGGGAAGCAATATTACAAAGTTAGACCACCAAATTCCTGCATTCTCATGGGCATTAATCAAATTAAAACTAATAAGACTGATAATATGTAAAAATTAAAATCAACAAACAACTCTATTAGGAATATGTATTCTATAGATTTGAGAGGTAAGTAGAAATATGTAACCAAGGAACCAATCACTCAGTTTAGGTCAACCAGAGAGTATCCATATCTCAGGATCAAAGCATATATTTTCATGTAGCATTTAGATTAGGAAATAAAGGGGAAAAATTGTGTTCTGTAAAGGTTCTGTGGCTGACACATCCTATGTACATATATTATGACTTTCTCCTGGAAAAGTAAACACTTTGCTAACTTTATCTCAAACATAGCCCTAGACCAGAGAGGAAAGATGCCTATCAGATGAAGAAACTAGTCCCGAGAAGACTCTAGAATATAAACCATAGATATTGAATCCCAATTCATTCTCCATATTTCTTCATACCACCAAAGCCATCTAAACATACTGAATCTAAAGAAAGCAATCTACGAGGACCTTCAAGATGGCGGATGAGTAAGACATGGAGATAACCTTCTTCCCTGCAAATACATCAAAAATACATCTACATGTGGAACAACTACTGAACACCTACTGAACACTGGCAGAAGACCTCAGACTTCCCAAAAGGCAGCAAAATCCCTGGGTACCTGGGCAGAGCAAAAGAAAAAAGAAAAAAAGAGACAAAAGAGTAGAGATGGGGCCCGTACCTTGGGGAGGGAGCTGTGAAGGAGGAAAAGCTTCCATGCACTAGGAAGCCCCTTCACTGGTGGAAATGGGGGTTAGGCAGGGGGGAAGCTTCAAAGCCACAGATGAGAGTGCAGCAACAGAGGAGCAGAGGGCAAAGCGGAGAGATTCCTGTACAGAGTATTGGTGCCAACCAGCACTCATCAGCCTGAGAGGCTTGTCTGCTCACCCACTGGGGCAGGTGGGGGCTGGGAGCTGAGGCTCAGGCTTCGGAGGTCGGATTCCAGGGAGAGGACTGGGGTTGGCTGCATGAACACAGCCTGAAGGCTAGCACACCACAGCTAACCAGGAGCGAGTCCGGGAAAAAGTCTGGAACTGCCTAAGAGTCAAGAGGCCATTGTTTCAGGGTGTGCAAGGAGAGGAGTTTCAGAATACTACCTAAACAAGCAGAGACTGGCATGAGCCATTGCTATCAGCATGGACACCAGAGATAAGCATGAGATGCTAAGGCTGCTGCTGCAGCCACCAAGAAGCCTGTGTGCCAGCACAGGTCGCTATCCACACCTCCCCTTCTGAGAGCCTGTGACTCTGCCAGGATCCCGTGATCCAGGGACAACTTCCCCTGTAGAACACACAGCGCACCTCAGGCTGTTGTAATGTCATGCTGGCCTCTGCCGCCGCAGGCTCGCCCCTCATTCCATACCCCTCCCTACCCTCGGCATGAGAGAGCCAGAGCCCCCAATCAGCTGCTCCTTTAATGGCTGTCTCCTGCCTGGGTGAAGAACAGATGCCAGAGGGCGACCTACATGCAGAGGTGGGGCCAAATCCAAAGCTGAACCCCAGGAGCTGTGTGAACAAAGAAGAGAAAGGGAAATCTCTGCATGTAGCCTCAGGAGCAGCGGATTAAATCCCCACAATCAACTTGATGTACACTGCATCCGTGGAAACCTGAATAGACAACAAATCATTCCAAAATTGAGGCGGTGGACTTTGGGAGCAACTGTAGACTTGGGGTTTGCTGTATGTGACCTACCAGTTTCTGATTTTTATGTTTATCTTAGTATAGTTTTTAGTGCTTGTTATTATTGGTGGATTTGTTTATTAGTTTGGTTGTTCTCTACTTTTTTAAATTACTTTTTAATTTTTTTATATTAATAACATTTTTTTAATTTTAATAACTTTATTTTTATTTATTTATTTTTTCTCTCTTTTCTTCTGAGCCATGTGGCTGACAGGGCCTTGGTGCTCTGGCCTGGTGTCAGGCCTGAGCCTATGAGGTGGGAGAGCTGAGTTCAGGACATTGGTCCACCTCCTGGCCCCACGTAATATCAACTGGCGAGAGCTCTCCCAGAGATCACCGTCTCAACGCTAAGACCCTGCTCCACTCAACAACCAGCAAGCTCCAGTGCTGGACACCCCATGCCAAACAACTAGCAAGACAGGAACACAACCCCACCATTAGCAGAGAGGCTGCCTAACATCATAATAAGTTCACAGACACCCCCAAAACACACCACTGGACGCAGTCCTGCCCACCAGAAGGACAAGGTCCAGCCTCATTCACCACCAGAACACAGGCACCAGTCCCTTCCACCAGGAAACCTTCACAACTCAATGAACCAACCTTAGCCACTGGGGGCAGACACCAAAAACAACAGGAATTACGAACATGCAGACTGCAAAAAGGAGACCCCAAACACAGTAAGTTAAGCAAAATGAGAAGACACAGAAAGATGCAGCAGATGAAGGAGCAAGGTAAAAACCCACCAGACCAAACACATGAAGAGGAAATAGGCATGGAGGAATCAGGCTCCCGGAGATCAGACTATACTACAAAGTTACAGTAATCAAGACAGTATGGGAATGGCACAAAAACAGAAATATAGATCAATGGAACAGGATAGAAAGCCCAGAGATAAACCCACGCACATATGGTCACCTTATCTTTGATAAAGGAGGCAAGAATATATAATGGAGAAAAGACAGCCTCTTCAATAAGTGGTGCTGGGAAACTGGACAGCTAGCTACATGTAAAAGAATGAAATTAGAACACTCCTAACACCATACACAAAAATAAACTCAAAATGGATTACAGACCTAAATGTAAGGCCACACACTATAAAACTCTTAGAGAAAAACATAGGCAGTACACTCTATGACATAAATCACAGTAAGATCATTTTTGACCCACCTCCTAGAGAATGGGAAATAAAAACAAAAATAAACAAATGGGACCTAATGAAACTTAAAAGCTTTTTCCCAGCAAAGGAAACCATAAACAAGACCAAAAGACAACCCTCAGAATGGGAGAAAATATTTGAAAACGAAGCAACTGACAAAGGATTCATCTCCAAAATATACAAACAGCTCAATATCAAAAAAAAAACAACCCAATCCAAAACTGGGCAGAAGACCTAAATAGACATTTCTCCAAAGAAGATATACAGATTGCCAACAAACACATGAAAGGATGCTCAACATCACTAATCATTAGAGAAATGCAAATCAAAACTACAATGAAGTATCACCTCACACCAGTCAGAATGGCCATCACCAACACTATACAAACAATAATGCTGGAGAGGGTGTGGAGAAAAGGGAACTCTCTTGCACTGTTGGTGGAAATGTAAAATTGATACAGCCACTATGGGGAACAGTATGGAGGTTCTTCAAAAAACTAAAAATAGAACTACCATACGATGCACTAATCCCACTACTGGGCATATACCCTGAGAAAACCATAATTCAAAAAGAGTCATGTACCACAATGTTCATTGCAGCACTATTTACAATAGCCAGGACATGGAAGCAACCTAAGTGTCCATTGACAGATGAATAGATAAAGAAGATGTGGCACATATATACAATGGAATATTACTCAGCCATAAAAAGAAACAAAATTGAGTTATTTGTAGTGAGGTAGATGGACCTAGCGTCTGTCATACAGAGTGAAGTAAGTCAGAAAGAGAAAAACAAATACCGTATGCCAGCACATATGTATGGAATCTAAAAATAATAATAAAAAAAAGGTTCTGAAGAACCTAGGGGCAGGACAGGAATAAAGATGCAAATGTAGAGAATGGACTTGAGGACACGGAGAGGGGGAAGGGTAAGCTGGGATGAAGTGAGAGAGAGTAGCATGGACATATGTACACTACCAAATGTAAAATAGATAGCTAGTGGGAAGCAGCCACATGGTACAGGGAAATCAGCTCTGTGCTTTGTGTTCACCTAGAGGGGTGGAATAAGGAGGGTGGGAGGGAGACACAAGAGGGAGAGGATATGGAGATATATGTATATGTATAGCTGATTCCCTTTGCTATACAGCAGAAACTAACACACCATTGTAAAGCAATTATACTCCAATAAAGATGTTTAAAAAAATAAAAAAAAGAAAGCTATCTATTCAAAAGCAGCTGGCTCATAATGTCAATGAAAAACCATTTCTCTTTCTAATAATGTTTCTTTAATATTAGAAAATTCTGATTATTTTTGGCAATTTTTTAAAAATATAAAAAATAAGTTACTGGTAATCATGCTCAATAGAATGACTGTGATCAAAATAACAGATAATAAGAATTGTTGGCAAGGATGTGGAGAAATTTGAACTCTCATACACTGCTGGTGGGAACATAAAATGGCACAAGTGCTTTAGAAAATAATTTGGTAGTTCCTCGAAATGTAAAACAGTGTCACCAGAGGACTCAATAATTCCATTCTGAGATATATACTCAGGAGAAATAAAAACATATTTATAAAATATCTTATACACAAATGTTCATGGCATCATTACTCATAATATCCAAAAAGCAAAATACAATCCAACTATATATCAACTAAAGTGGAATATCCATACAATAGAATATTATTCAGCCATAAAAAGAGATGAAGTACTGATATGTGCTACAACACGAATGAATTTTTAAAACACTACGCTAAGTGAAAGAATTCAGTTACAAAAGAACACATATTATATGAAGCAATTTATATGAAATATCCAGAATAGGAAATTCTATAGAGACAGACAATAGATTAGTGGTTGCCTAGGCCTGGAGGGCTTAGAGGAAAAAAGGAAGTGATAGCTAATGGGTATAGGGTTTCTTCTGAGCCCTAAAATTGATTGTGGTGATGATTGTACAACTCTGAATATATGAAAAACCACTGAACTGCACATTTTAAATGGATGAATTCTGTGGTATGTAAATTATATCTCATAAAGCTTTTGAAAAAGTAGTTGATGTTATCAAAGTAAATGCCCACTTCTTCCACAAGTTTTAACTTTATGGGAAAACAACAAACTCAGAAGTCATTAACTACATCACTGAAATCAGAGACTCTTTAAATGGACAGTTACATTTTCTTCATATTATCTCTAGTTAATAGCATAACTGGGATTAAAAATCAAAATAATTTTATCAGCCACCTAGATTGTCCCAGAAATTAAGATATTTAGCATCATGAAGACAGAATGGAAAAGAAAACTGAAAGATTGCATGGGTAGTTTGGTATATTCCAGTGACTAGATCACTTTTACCATAGGAAAGTAACATGACTTTTTGGGGGGAGGAATTTTAACATGGATTTTTGGTTCCAGCCTAACTTCAGAATCTGACATTATATATATCTCATAAGATTTGGAGATTTTTCCTCCCAGAGTTCTCAAAGAAATAAAAACAATAAGAAGGAGAATAGAGTTATTTTTTTGGCTGTCTGGTTAATTTGTTTCTTTATAACCTTTAGACCACCTCCAAGGCTACAAATTTGCAACATAAAGTCCAACTGCTATTTGTGAAAAGATAGGCACATTTCCATCCAGGAATAAAAGTGACTGACATATCTACAGCTTATTGAAAATTTACTTTAAATAACTGGAATATTAGACTTCATTAGCATTTCTACAGGAAGAATGATCACCACAATCCTTTCAGAAAATATATAGTTATAGGTTGAAACAACAAAGACAACAATTATATTGCAGGTTGTTTTCTAAATATTTAAAACCCATAAATACCCTTGCTCAGCATGAATTTGAAAGTTAGAAACAGTCAAAATATATTTTTCTATTGGATTGAATAAAATAAATACATGTAATTGTTGAGAGGTAGTAAGTTTTATACTTAAAAAAAGACTGAGAGATGCAAAAATAAAACCACAGGATTTGAATATCAATTTTTGCCTATATGACCTTGGACAAAGTATTTAATTTTTACCTGTTCTTCACCTGCAAAATTGGATTAGTATTATTATTTACCTTAAAAGCATCTGATAAACTGCCAGATAAAACTAAATAGTCAACATTAAACCCTATATAATGGTCGCTAAAATGAGCAGAGCCTCCATTCAAATTATACTAACAGTATTGAGACCAGTGTTTGCTTTTCTCTTTATGCCAACAGCAGAGATATGACATCCAGCTAGAGTAATAAAGATACTCTTAATAGTGTGAGATTAATATGAAATGGCAAGGCTTGCAATATTCATAAAGATATTGGCCAAAGGGTAGATGAACCTCCATCGGAGGTTCAAAAAGATGACATGGCAAAGAGTTCCTTTAATCTTTCAAGAGATTTAAACTCTATCCAATCCTTGGGGTGCCACTTTGAATGTCAGCTGAGTTATAAAAGGAAGATCTGTGGTTAGAGAGCATGAACCTCGATAAAAGTTAATTTCAAAGTCAAGGTTAGTATTAAATAGAACAACTCAAAATAACATGATGCCTCATACTTGTGTATATTTTTATTAAATAAGAAGTGTCAATATCTTCATTATAGAAGGAAAGCTTTATAAAGCCATAATTTATAAGTTTAATTTAAAAAAATTAACAAAGAAAAAATTATGAAACAAATTCAAAGGTACAAATTATTTCCCTTTTTATAAAGTCTTCAAGTACATTTTTGCTGAGGAAAATGTCAAATGATACTTGATAAAAATAGAAACCCTTATATCATCATCAAAATGAAGTGCCAGATCATATTGTAGGGTTATGTATTTAGAATAAAATATAGACATATGTTACTTGATGTAAAGGTAGAAAAATTTTAAGCAGGAAAACAAAGGGAAAAATCACTTTAAAAAACAAAAATTGCACTATACAGGGCATACTTCATTTTGTTGTGCTTCACAGATATTGTATTTTTTACAAAATGAAGGTTTGGGGGAACCATGCACCAAGCAATTCTATTGGTGCCATCTTTCCAACAGCATTTGTTCATTTTGTGTCTCTGTGTCACATTTTGGTAATTCTCAAAATATTTCAAACCCTTTTATTATTATTATATTTGTTATGGTGATCTGTGATCAGTGATTTTTGATGGTACTACTATGACTCGCTGAAGGCTCAGATGATGGCTAGAAGTTTTTAGCAATAAAGTATTTTTTAATTAAAGTATGCACATTGATTTTTAGGCATAATGCTATTGAACATTTAACAGACTACAGTACAGTGTAAACATGACTTTTATATGCACTGGGAAACCAAAAATTTGTGTTACTTGCTTTATTGCAGTTGTCTGGAACTGAACCCACAATATCTTCAAGTACGCTTATAGTAACTTCTATAATTTAAAAAATACCCCATAAAAATTACTAGGCAAATACAAATATGCAGAAAATTATTTCCAACATATGTCACAGAATATGGGTTAATATCCCAAATGTACTGAGCTTTTATGAATCAGTTAATAATAATCAAATAACCAATTATAGAAAATGGATAAAGAAAAAAGTCACAGAAATAAAATACAAATGGTTAATACATAAAATATTTAAACTGATCAATAACAAAGTCTTAAACTGAAATGAAATCTGCTGTACAATTAGCAAAGATATATTTTTAAATAAAAATTCATATAATTAAAAATGGTGTGAGGGGCTTCCCTGGTGGCACAGTGGTTGAGAGTCCGCCTGCCAGTGCAGGGGACACAGGTTCGTGCCCCGGTCCGGGAAGATCCCATATGCTGCACAGCGGATAGGCCTGTGAGCCATGGCAGCTGAGCCTGCGCGTCCGGAGCCTGTGCTCCACAACGGAAGAGGCCACAACAGTGAGAGGCCCGTGTACCGCAAAAAAAAAAAAAAATGGTGTGAGAAAGTAGTTATGGGCTAAATTTTTTTAACAGCTTTATAGAAATGTAATTCACATTCCATACAATTCACCCATTTAAAGCATGCAATTAAATAGTTTTTAGTATATTCAGAGATATGTGCAACCATCACCACAGTCAGTTTTAGAACATTTTCATCATGTCTAGTACCTTTTAGCTATACCCACATATCTGCTATTCCCATCCCCAAGACTTAATCAACCCTTAAACTTCTTCCTGTCTTTATAAATTTCCCTATTCTGGACTTTTATATGATTGGAATCATGTAGTATGTGGTCTTTTGTGATTGGCTTCTTTCACGTAGCATAATGTTTTCAAGGTTCACCCATTTGTAGCATGTATCAGTACTTCATTCCTTTGTATGCCTGGATAATATTCCACTGTGTGGGTATACTGCATTTTGTTTACACATTTACCTGTTGCTAAATATTTTTGAATATTGTCTCCTTTAATTCTATATAGAATCCTAAGAGGTTTACCCATTTCAATCACAGGAAAATTGTGGTAACTTATTACATCATATTGGATTAGTAAATGGAGCTCCTTAGATTTCATTGCACACTGTCTGTCTGTAGAGCTTGCAGTCTGTAACTCTATTTTCTGTCACCTAAGCATGTTTGTCATAGGTGGACCAATAATTCTACTTCCAGAAATTATTCAGAAGGGAATAAACAGATACAGAAATGTTAATATACATCAATTATTTATTGCATCATTTATTGAAGTGAAAATTTGAGCATAACTTACTGTATAATAGCTGTGGTCTTGTTAAATTATGGTACATCAATACTGTTGAATATTATACAGCTATACAAAATAAATGGAGTTTTCAAAAAAATAATTAATGATATAGAAAAGTGAAGAGACCATAGTCTTAAATGTAAGGAATGATTGTGAAATACTATGTATAGTTATATACAGTAGACATCAATGTTTACACGTTCATCATTTATAAAGTAGGTTAATATTAATACCAACGTTTTGGGGCTGTTGGGAAGATCGAATGTGTTAATATATGCAGTGTCTTTAGAGCAGTATACATGTACATTTATCTAACTGTTAGACACACACACACAAATACCAAAGGATAAATGGATACACACAAAAATTCTGAGTGGAAATTGTGGGTGATCTTGATATTTTTAAATTTTTCTCTGCTTTATTCCATCTATTCCACAAGAAATAACAAAAGGCTGAAGTGTATGGAAAGAAATGCCTTAAAATAGTGAAGCAACAAAACAAAGAGAAACATTTTGTTCAATTTTGTTTCCGCAAGATTGAGGGGTAGTTTGAGCCTGAGTAACCACTTAGGTTCATCCTGGAATGTGAGGCCTGCAATGTAAAAATCATTCCACCTAGGAATATCTAGCCTATATTCCTAAATGTGAAAAGGGGATTTCTGTTTATAGACCTAGGCCTGTTTTGAAAAGGAGATTACCAAAAAGATCCAAGCAAAAAACAGATGCTTAGCAGTCTTGAAATGAATGGTTGGGTATGTGGCAGGATACTTTTGCCACTGTCAGATGTTTCTTATTAACCCCCCACCTAGATAAGCGCAGTAAGACTGGGGAAGAGCCTGCCGAAACTACTTTCTTCCCAGGAGACAGTTTGTTGACATGTCAGTAGGCAGAGGAAAGTTTTCCTAAATCACTCAAACCATTTTCTTTTTAATAGCCCATGCTTAATTAACACTCTTCCTCCCTCAATTTCAAACCAATATAAGACAGCTGTCAAAAGCTGATTTAACTTGCCCTAAGTAATATTTCATTAGAAACTAAAAGCTTTTAGATCACTTTTGCATCCTGCAGACACAAAAGGGAAAAAAAAAAAAAAGCCACCTATCAGCTGACACACCAGCACCATCAAAGGAGGCACTGTAATCATTCGGACTTAGGGGGCCAGATTCCACTTCTTTTTCTAAGTATATTTTTATAGTGTATTCTTCTCTGATTATAAAACTAATACAGGTATACAATTCCTTATCTGAAATTCCCCCCCCAAAAAAGATTAAGTGAATCATCATATGTGAAATCAGTACAGTCCTAAAAAATAAGTGCATGATAAATATTAGTTGAGTTTGAATAAAAATGAGTTCTCATGATTCTATTAATTTACACAATAAATATTTTTGTGTGCTTACTTATTATTGTTCTAGGATTCATCTACTTTGATTCTGTTGTCTAAAACACACTTGGAGAAATACAGGTTTTGTTCAAATTGCTGCTCTGCCATTTAATGACCTGTCCATTCTTTAAGTTCCTCACTTGGCAAGGTGAAGATTTTTAATGCCTACTTCAAAAAGTAGTTGTAAAAATTAAATGGTGTAATGCATTAAAGCACTAAGGGTGGTGCACATACTGCTCAACCATCTTGAGAGTGTTGGTGGCAAGTAGTCAAATGTCCCACCCCACTGCCTTACACAGAGCTGTAGCCATTCAATACCAATTTACTTCCCTTTTACTTTTTCTCACTGACTCATGATCAAAAGTAACATTACTTACCTGGCCAGTCACTGCATGAGTGCAGGACCCACTAGAAAACCTGAAGGACAAGATGAGAATTAATCAGCTAAACCAATTTCCACCCACCTCCCCACCCAAAACATAACAAAACAAACAAAAAACCCCACATGTATCTTACTGAGAACAGTCCATACCTTAATAATGCAAATAGTGAAAATATGAAAAATAATGAAATATAAAGAGACTATGATGGAATGTGTCATGACTACCAGAAAACCCCAAATAGAAACTTCACTGAAGAAATAAAACAATTATTTTTAAAATAGCTACTCTTCTCACTTAACAGGAAAGGAATTTTAAAAGCCTATACTTCCAATAAAGTACTTTTCTCTCCAAGGGAAATGTAAGATTCATAATTACATAATTGTAATTTTTTAAAAAGATACAAATTTATTCTAAGTTAATAATGTTCAAACCCATTAATTTTAAAATGATGAATTTTTATAGTGTTGTTTCTTATTCCTAATGACTGCTTATTTGCCAACTATCATTTTATACTCTAAAACCATAGTCATTGATATTTAAAGAGCCATGACTATATCATCAAATAAAGCACATATTTGCTCAATTACCTGGTAAGCTTGAGTGCACAATGACATTCAATCTAAATCATTAAAGCAAAAGAACAGTAAAGTGATTCCAGCTTTCAAATGTCTTTAAAGTTTGGGTTAGCTATCTGCATGGAAAGAAGCAAAGCCCCAATTTATTTATGGAAATATTGCCCTTGAAAAGGTCAGGGGCCAATCCTGAGGAATCATTTGCTCAACTAGTCCAATAAATTGTTTTCACCCTTTTACTTTCTTGTTCTGATCCACAATGGGACCGGTTCATAAGACAAAAAGGCACTAACAAGCACTGTCTCTACAGCTTTAACAGAAGAGAGACAGATGACTGAACAGGCAGAAGAGGCATAATGAGCATTAGCCAAACTCCTCTGTAAGCTGTGCTCTTAGTTTCAAGAATTCTTCTTAAGAGAGAAAGAGGTGCAGTTTTTTGAAAACAAAAATCTCTGGTTTACCTTAGTAGAGGTGGTCTCACCTGATCTCCTGACATTTTGGCATTTGGATTTGCTCATACTTCAGGGATATGATTGCCAGTTGTGTGAAAAATGTATTCTGAATAATTGCAGGGTGTGAAAAACAGCTTCAGTATTTGAAGACTGCTAACAATTTAAGGTGCAAGTTCTCAATTCTTTCATCTAAGAGATCAATATGCAAGATGCTGCCATGTAGTTGTGGCTAAATAATAGCATAAAATAGTGGCTAAATAATAGCATTTTTATTTTATGAATTTGACTTTTATATTAAAACCTCTTCCCAAGTGTTACAGAAGAATTTTGAAGCATGTTGTGAATTTAATGATTCAGGAAGAGTTTGAGTGCTTGTTAATATCTAATAGATAAATAAGGGAGTTTAGACATAGAAAAGTTACATAACCAAAGCAACAATATATTCTAAAACTTTTCCTAATGTGAATTTAGAATATTCAGCCCTAACTTGTTTTACTTGAGATCATTAGACTTATTCATAGCATCTAAATTGTTAGGAATTCAGATTAGGTTTAACTGAGTTAACTCCACTTCTAATACTATCCACCACTTCTGATAATGTCCCTTTATCTATAATAACTATAGATAGAAGGAAGGACAAGAAAATGGGCTTAAAGGTCTAGCCAGTTTGAGAAGCCGTTGACTGTGCAAGCAGCAACACTGTGAGTGAAGACTTGCAGATTCCGTAGGAGGAAGACACATGACGGGAGCAGGCTCAAAGATGGAGTCAAAAGATCTTAGCACCATTGAGTCAGTGGGAATGGTCCAGTACCCAGAAGAGTCAAGACAGGTGTTGCTTTCTTGAGATCTGAAAACCTGACCCTAGCAACTTCCATAATTTATTTGTTTGCATCAGTGTTTTAATTTTTATGGGATGGAAAGAATCCCCTACCTTCAACTCCCTGAGCCAAATTTTTACTATTCACTGCAAGCATGTGATTACTGTTTTGCCTGATGTTACCAAGTAATGGAGTTCTGAAGTCAGCTACTGGTTGTATCACAGGCAGCAGGGAAAATCTGGGATTGGCTGCTGCCGCCATTTGCAACATCAGCTGATATCAGGGACCAACCAATGTAGATAGACAGAATAACCACAAATAGAATGGTTTAGTAACAACAAAAAATCCTTTTTGCTGAGACATTTACACAGAGAACCAGAACCATTTATTTTCTAGTGTACATATCGCCCTAGCCACTTAGAATGAGCAGATGAGAAGATCTGTTTCTGTAGCTTTATGTGTGAGCTAATTGTTTGAAAGAGATCATGTAAAGCTGTGATTGCCAAATTTGAATAATTATCAGAATTCAAGTTGATCAATCAGCTATAGTATGAATTACCAATGCTTCAGATGACATGACCCTTTGATAATTTGATCACAGATGAAATTAATCTGGATGGATATAAAAATGCATAGAATATTATATATATCAAACAACCCAATTAAAAAATGGGCAAAGGACCTGAGTAGACATTTTTCCAGAGACATACAAATGGCCAACAGGTATATGAAAAAGTGTTCAACATCACTAATCATCAAGGAAATATAAATCAAAAGGATAATGAGATATCACCTCACATCTGTTAAGATGACTTATCAAAAAATAAAAGATGACTATTGCTGAAGATGTGGAGAAAAGAGAACTCTTGTGCACAGCTGGGGAGAATGTAAACTGATATAGCTATTATGGAAAACAGTATGGAGGTTCCTCAAAAAACTGAAAATAGAACTACCTCAGTAGTCCCTCCTTTGGGTATATACTCAAAGGAAATAAAATTATAGGAGATAGCTGTGCTCTCATGTTCATTAAAGCAATATTCACAGTAGCCAAGATATGGAAACAACCTAAGTATTCATCAACAGATGAATGGATGAAGAAATTATGATTTTCATATATATATAAAATGTAATTCAGCCTTTAAAAAAGAGATCTTGCCATTTGCAACAGTATGGATGAAACTAGAAGACATGCTAAGTGAAATTAACCAGACACATAAAGAAGAAATCTGCAGGATCCCACTTTTTATGCAGAATCTAAAAAAATTGAATACATAGAAGCAGAAAATAGAAAGGTGTTTACCAGGGGTGGGGGTGGGAATTGGAGATATTGGCCAAGGGGAACAAAGTTGCAGTTATGTAGGATGAATAAGTCTAGACATCTAATATACGGCATGATGACTATAGTTAATATTACTATATTGAATACTGGAAATATGCTAAGATTTGATTTTACATACACACACAAAATGGTTACTATGTTAGAAGATATGTTAATTAGATTGACTGTAACTATAGTAATCATTTCACTCTGTATATGTATATCAAATCCTCATGTTGTAGATCTAAAATATATACAATTTTTATTTAAAAAAATTTAGACAGGGTTGTATCTCACTTCTCTTATTCCTCATTTCACAATCTTCAAATCACAGTCCCCTATTCTGAATAATGTATACTTCCTTTGACATAAAATATATAAGAAATTCCTAGCCCCAGCAGCTATCAAACTCCTTTGTTGTGTACAGTCCTTACTTGTCTTTCTTATAATTTATTGTTAACCAGTCTTCTGGCTCATATTTCTAACCCATTATTCCTCAATTTGCTTCCCTGGGATTTAGATCCCTACTCACCTAGGCTATTTCTTGATAATTTGTCTGAATTTTTCAATCTAGTCTTCTTAGCTTTGCTTTTCCTTTGAAGGAAATTTAAGATTTACTTACTAGGTGAAAGAATGGAAAAAGGAGGCTTATCAACAGCACCTTCCCATGATTGGTTTCCATGAGGTTTCCATGCACTTGTTGCAAAACTCAAAATAAGAATGGAGATTTTTAAATAGACTTGGGTGGGAGAACATGAGCTTAGATTTTGCTGATATGTTTCAACTGAACCTTGGAATTTGAAGATAATAAGAGATCAAAAATTTCCTAAGACAGCCTATAGCTTTTACATCTTCCTAATACCATAAATATCTAGTCTGTCAATCAGATGACATGAGCAAATTAGAGAGTGTTACCTAATTCTCTTTTGTTATGATTTTCTCAAAGGCAATTGAAATTGAGATTTATAAAAAAAAATCTTGCTGAAAAGAACTCAAGTACTCTTTAAAGTCTTTGTGCTTAAAATGAAAGAAAATCTCACTAGGGTTTAGGTCAAAAGCTGAAGAACACTTGAAGAGAAATTAAAACAAAGTATTTTTCTTCTTCTTTAAACAAAATAATTGTTAAGCACACAGACACACACACAGATACACAAACACACCTTTTCTTTCATAATAAGACAAACCTGGAGATTCTTCCATGTAACCACTCTTAAACTTACCACCCAGACTCTAGGCCCAGCCTTTTCCAGTGGTTTCCACATACCACAGAACTTTCATACCACTATAGACCATTGGCCAGAATCCTCAAAGTAAGGGCTCTGACACCAATTCAAACTCTCTAGGCTTGTAAAAGTGGCCCTGTGGAGACTCCTTTGAAATGGTATCTGTATTTATATCCTAGAGCCCAGAGCCATCAGATGGATCCAGTTTAAATGTTAATGTTTTCTATCATCATCACCTGCTGTCCTCACCCATGTTCCTGTTTGCTCCCTCAATATGTCTTTTTTGCTTTTTATTAAGCTTCTGCCTCCTTGTATTCAATATGTGGCCTATTTTTGGCTTTCTGTTATATTTCCTTTGTACAGCTCTTTTATTTCTTGATTGTACATCAGGTGAAAACAAAATAAATGCAAATAGCAAGTTATCATGTTACCTCATTTAACAGAACAGTAGAAGGCAACAAAGAATATCAACTGTCACAGAGATGATTTTATAAATCACTCTCAAACACGAAATTCTGGGAATTGTATCTGGATTAAAATCCAGAAGCATTAAGTCTACACCCTGGATAAAAGTTATATATTCCTTTAAATAAGTGGGGTTTGGGGATGTTCTACAGGAACATCTTTTTACTTCTGAAATCAAATATTTCCTTTTCCAAAACACCTTGCTCTTAACCTCATAGTTTCATTTTCAAAGAAGAACATCCTTCTCCCGGTCGCCCAGGATTAAAGCTACAGACTCAGATTTGACTGCTCAGATTTGCAACTTATTTGCCCCTGAATAAGTTGTCAGGTCTAGTCAATTCTACCTATATAATATGACTTTATGCTATCTCCTCCTTTCTATTTGTAATACACTATTTCAGATGCCCCAAGATCCTCAGAATAATGTGTAAAATCTGACATATAATATTTTCGTTCTTTCAGTCCTGCCTTTCCAACCTATTTAGGGAGCAAATTTCTTTCATCTGGCCTTTTGCTTTTCCTTCTGCCTGAATACCTACCTCTATCTTTTTCCATTTGTCCAGCCCTCATTCACCCCTGAGATGGCAGTATACAAATGCCTCTATGCCGGAAGGTCTTCTGTTTCCACAAATGAAATGACAATCATCACTCCCTCCTCTGAATTTCTAAGCACTTAATTATGTTCTCTTTCATTCTCTCTCTCTGTCTCTCTCTCTCATTCTCTACCACCCCTCTCTCTTCCTCTATTATCTATTTTTTCCTAGTAGAATATAACATCCTTCAAGGTAGAAACAATGATCAATTTGACTTCATTTTTTCCATCATCTTCTGGAACGTAAATAGATATTCAATACATTTAGGTAAAAAAAAAAAAAAGTAACATTTTAGTTACATAACACTTTTTTAAAAATAAATTTATTTGTTTATTTATTTATTTACTTATTTTTGGCTGCGCTGGGTCTTCCCTGCTGCATGCAAGCTTTCTCTAGTTGCAGCGAGTGGGGGCTACTCTTGGTCGTGGTGCACAGGCTTCTCATTGCAGTGGCTTCTCTTGCTGTGGAGCGTGGGCTCTAGACCGCAGACTTTAGTAGTTGTGGCGCATGGGCTTAGTTGCTCCGCGGCATGTGGGATCTTCCTGGAGCAGAGCTCGAACCCATGTCCCCTGCAGTGGCAGGTGGATTCTTAACCACTGCACCGCCAGGGAATCGCCTAGTTACGTAACACTTGAATAGATAAATTGGTCATTGATGCTGTCTAAGTAATAAATAGATCCATATGGGAAGGGAATTAATTAGCATATTCAGATGATGGGATTTTTACCCTATTTTACATTATTGCCATTTACCTAGTCACCTTTGTCATAAATTCTCCTGGCTCTACTACGAATGGATCAGAAAGATGTAAAATCTCTCCTTTGAAAAGGGACATTAAAAGGGGTCTGGAGTGGCATAAGATTCAAATAGGGTAAGGTGGCAAGGAAGAAGGCTTATTTCTTGTTTCACAAGTCTAGTCAATATGACATCCTCACTGATGCATTAAGTTAGCCTGAAACTGCTTTTTCAAGTGCAATGTTATTCACTGTAGACCTTCCAAATCAGTATTCAGGTAGTCTGTTCACACACCTGGTTCACACCTGATGCAACTTTCTTACTCCCTCAGAAATGACCAGCCAACCCAGCAGAGAATTAATAAACTGAAAGTTTCTTTTAACAGATTTTTGCATTCATTTGCAAGTTCAATGAAAACTGAAAAATCAATTACAGAAAAGGAATTTAAACCAAATTTGAGAGAAAAGGGAAGAATATAAAATGGTGCACTTTTGATTAAATATAACATAAAAGTAGGAGGAATTTTAAAAAGTAAACTCTTCTCACTTGGCAAGAGCTGTTCCTCCGGTAGCATTGCATTCTCAATCAGAGAACTGCCAATGGCTATTTGAAGAAGAAAAACAGGAAAAGGAGCTTTTTAACAAGAAAAAATAATATTTGTCAAGGACAGTTTATTAAGGAATATCATTTCCAGATGACTCCCTTGTACAGAGTAATAAATATGATTTTAAAAATTAAACAGAACCCTTGCAGATAAATATAAGACTTTTCTGTGAAGCCAGACTATCAGGAACAAGAGTTCACCTTCAGTCAAGGATTTGAGCTAGAGGAAAATAAAAGCCATAGAAAGAACATAAAGGCCAGTGATATTCAGTGGCAAACACTGAAACTTTAACTGGAAGTATGTTTATCATATTAATGAATCAATAATAATCTCTGAGTCTTGCTTATATTCATACACCTCTGTGTTAGCATCCTACACCAGAACTTTCAAATCAGGGAAAATCATAAACTTCGAAAAAGATTTTTATTATCTTGAAAGCCAAGCATCAACCAAGAGACAAGAAGGAAAGGAAAGAGAGAGGGGTGGCGGGGCAGGGGTGGGAAGAGACTGTAAACTCTAGCAGGAACCCACATGCTCTTTGGCCAAAAAAATAATGGTTTGCTTGCAAAACAGAGAAGGAAGAAACTACAAAGTAATAAGTTATCTGCTGGAAGGACTGAGAGAACTTCAGGTCGAATAAACTTAACCCAGGTGGATGGACAAAATTGTGCCCCTGCCCTGCAGTTCATATGTTGAAGCCCTAACCCCCAATGTGACTGTATTTGGAGATAAGGTCTGTGATGAGGTGATAAAAAGTAAATGAGGTCTTTAAACATGGGGCCCTTATCCAGTAGGATCGGAGGCCTTATAAGAAGAATGTGGTCTCCCTCCCTCCTCTCTCTCTCTGTCTGTCTCCCTCTCTCTGTTTTCTGTCTCTTTCTCTCCTTCCCTCCCTCCCTCCCTCTTCCTCTTTCTCTTCCACTATGTGAGGACACAAGGAAAATGTGGCCATCGGCAAGCCAGGAAGAGAGCTTTCACCAAATTGCCTGGCACCCTGATCTTGGACTTCCCAGCCCCCAGAACTGTGAGAAATAAATTTCTGTTGTTTAAGCCACCCAGTCTATGGTACTCTGTTATGGCATTCCGAGCTGACCAATGCATCCAGATAAATTGTCAACTTGATGCTAACCATAAGAAGGGAGAAATTAAAGATTCTTCTATCCATTCTTCAATAAATAAATCTTTATCAAGCCTATGTATTGTTAGTCATTGTGCTAGGTGCTAGGGTTTCACTGATAAACCAAAAAGCCAGGTACCCTCTCTTTGGAAGCACAGAGCCTAGTTGGGGAAAAATATATATTATTTTAAAAATCACAGGGCTTCCCTGGTGGTGCAGTGGTTGAGAGTCCGCCTGCCGATGCAGGGGACATGGGTTCGTGTCCCGGTCCGGGAAGATCCCACATGCCGCAGAGCGGCTGGGCCCGTGAGCCACGGCCGCTGAGCCTACGCGTCCGGAGCCTGTGCTCCACAATGGGAGAGGCCACAACAGTGAGAGGCCCGCGTACCGCAAAAAAAAAAAAAAAAAAAAAATCGCAAAAATATGTAATTACCAACTTTGATAAATGCTTCGAAGAAGAACTGAGGGGAGCTATGGGCAGGAAAAGTAGTCGGGCCTAATCCAGTCTGAGTGGCCAGGGCAGGCTTCTCTGAAGAAGTGACGTTTGAGCCTAGAGGGAAACAGTCAGCGTGAGTTGATGTGGCTGAAGAAAGAGAGAAAGGCAAGAGAGGGCTGGGGCAAAGGGAGAGCTGGCTAAGCTGGGGAAATGGCCCATGCAAAGCCTGCTCGGAGGGAGTGATGCATTTGAGGCTGTTCTGTCATTGCTCATCTTCATGGATTTTATAACTGAGTATTGTGAATCGAAGTATGTGAAATCGACATATATACACTACCGAATGTAAAATAGTTGGCTGGTGGGAAACAGCAGCATAGCACAGGGAGATCGGCTCAGTGCTTTGCAGTGACCTAGAGGGGTGGGATAGGGAGGGTGGGAGGGAGGCTCAAGAGGGAGGGAATATGGGGACATGTGTATGCATATGGCTGATTCGCTTTGTTGTGCAACAGAAACTAACATGGTATTGTGAAGCAGTTATACTCCAATATAGAGCTAAACAACAACAAAAAAAGCTTCTGAGAAAGTAAAAGTACTTTTTGTGTCAGGAAAAACAAAGTGCCTTCTCTTAACGGGGAAGGAAATAAAAATGATCTTAAATTCATCAAACGTATCCTAAGGACTCAAGGATGGTGTGACCTATGAGACAGTCAGTAGCATCTGAAAAGCATGCCAAGTGGACACAAAAACAAAATGAATTCCCTCAAGTTTCATTGCTCTATCTGAGCTTCTTACCCAAAGTGGCCTGTGTTGTTGCCATGGGAACAGATCTCAGCAAGAGAAATCAATGAGTTAAAAATAAGAGTGAGAACAATGATAGCAAACTTGACTTGCCCCAGCGTCCAACCTCTCTAGAACATGACTCAGTATTGCTGAGGGGAATGAGAGAAGAAATGAAGGGTCCTCCCCAGAGAGAATCTGCTTGGCCCAACTCTTTCTACTATGCCAGGCTACACAGTTCATTGTTACTACCAAGTTAATAAATGAAGCCTTGGAGCATTTCCTTCTCAGGGCCCAATTGGCTGAGATTTCGGGGAGTGGAATGAAGTCATGCAATGATTTCTGTAGTGAATGAGGAAGATTTCGCTAGGAAGAGGTGTCAGGGAAAGCAATGGTCCAAATCTAGTACAGTTTTACACAAAGACAGACATGTGTGATCTTAGGGACCTTTTTATTTTGCCAAATAAAGATTAAAATATAACTCTGAATATACCACTAAAGCATCATTCATCTTGAGGTTTTATCTATCGATTCAAGTTCAGATTTACCAGTTAGGGATGACATTGAAAGTTGAATTAGTCATTTAAACCTAATGTGAGGTAGTTTCTTAGATTTTTTTTCCTGAGATTTTCATGAGAGTAGGGTAATTTACAGGGCACATGGCTAATGAGGTTTAAAGGTATAAAGTAAAAGAAGGCTGAGGAGGTGTAGATTGTCTTCATGCACTCAATAATTTTGAATATAGGCAGGCCTGATTTCATCCCCCAATATCCTCAGCTTTATCCTCTCCCAGTCCTGACCCTCCTGATGTATTCTTTAAAATCAATTGCAAAGAAGTTTTCGTAGCTGATGCTTTGTTCATAGACCTACTTTGGAACGTTAATTTATTTTCGGGATCAAAACTACAGTTCCCTTTTAAAAAAGTCAAAACAGTCCTTCCTGAAGACTCTAGTGCCTCTGAATCTGAAGCATCCAAAGAAAGAAGTGGTCTGGGGACTAATCAAGTTGCAACAGTTTTATTTGCAGTTTATTTATTAAAAGCAAAAAACAGAGGTGAGATGGGGCCCTGTCTCTGAAAACGGACACCCAAGAAAGGCGAGACTGAGAGCATGTTCAATAATGCAGAGTAGCAGCAGTGCATGGCAAGTCCATTCCACAGCCCACTCATTTCTGTCTGCACTTCCTAGATTGAAAGAAACGAACATTCTGTCTCAACCCAATGACCAGAAGATATTCACAAAGGCCTCTGCATTAGCATCAATGTATTTAGTACTTGAAAAATAGGTCACTAAGGTAAAGCAAATCAGCAAATGGAATGACATGAAAAACACAGATGAAAAGTGAGAATTTAATGTATTTTGTGCCTGATTTCTTATTAACACTAAAATAATTCACTTCTTGTGAAAAGTCCTCAGCAGCCTACTAATAAGGATTAAGGAGAATCACCTGATCATTTTGCTTGGCTCAGCCCAGATGCCCTTGCATTCAATAAAGCTCTGAATAGCCTTCCCCTGCCCTGTCTTCAGGCAGCAAAAAAATGTGTAAACTAAAATCAAGCAGGCAACTAAGACTTCCTTGCCATCTGGGCTGCTGAGCTTCTCCTATTATCCACTTAGAATCTATTATGAGATATCTAATATTATGAAATATCATCCTTTAAAAGTGATATTTTATTAAGGCCTAGCTAATTCTTATCATACTAGCTATATCTGCACCCTTTAGAAAAATCACTCTGAGCCTCTGACGTTTAGGGTTTTTACCTGAAAAAATGATGTAGGTAATGTCTCAGTGTCCTAGAGCTCTCTAATCATGTAAGGGGAACATATTTGTTCAATCATAATAAAAGGCTGACTGCAATAAGTGCAGAAGCAGCTAACATTTACAGAGCTATTAGTGGGTTTGCTGCAAAAACCTTGTGAGAGGGTCATCTTATCCTTATTTGACAGATGACGACAGTGAGGCTCAGAGATATCAAGTGACTTATCCACAGCTGCACAGCTGCTCAGAGGAATAATCAGAACACAATTCGCTTTTATCGATTTCCACAGTCTGTATTCCTAAAGAAGAATAGGGAGCTGCTTAATGGAATTAGAGCTATACTATAAAGCATAAATTTGGATTTAGGCATGCAGAGATGGTTAAAGCAACAGTTTCTAGTATTTCCTCAATTTTAACATGATGGAAAGTGAACTGGCTTTGGAAATAGGAATTCTGCATTCAAGTTTCAGCTTTGCAGCAACCTTTTCCAGGAAAGGTAAAAGATGAGAAAGAAAAATACATTTCATTTCCTTTCATACACCAACAACTAAAGCAGGATATAGGAAACAAATGTTGTGCCAGGCATTGGATGAAGCACTGGAAGGTTCTAGAAAAGGTAATATTCAGACAGCCAATTCCTAGAGTTTGGGCTTTAGAATGAAGCAGTATCCACTCACTTGCATTTGGGTCACAGAAAAGAAGGGGATGGTAGGTGGATGGTGTTGAGTCTAGTTTGTGCTTACCCAAGCTTTTTGTGCATTGTGTGATCCTTACTGTCAGAATCTACTCTGAGCCAAGCTTCTAATTTTTTTTTTTTTAATATTTGCCAGTATAGTGTCTCAAATGTTTTATGTTGGCTCGTTTTCTTCTTTCTTTGAACAGCAATAAACATTCACTTGCACTAACCCTAAAGAAGATGGTATTGGGGATTAATTTCCAGGAATTGCATATTGAATCCCTCTATGAATATCATTAATATTTGTAGTAATTTCTCTTTTCTTCTCTTTGGCTTCTCTGATTCTGAAAATGTGAAGAAAAACAAGGTTAAGTGAGGTACCAAGCGTGGACACTTCCTTTATTTCTTCTCCAGAAAAAGGATTTCTAGGAGAGAAAATAATTTATCCATTAGAAATAGAATTATTATTCTAGAGAGAGTGTGATGAGATTCTGTTTAAACATGCCACCTTTTCCCTTCAAAGAGAGGAAAAGGACTTGATGGCTAGTGAGAGACAAGGAAAAAAAAAAGAAATTCCCTTTATATTTCCTTTTTAAATAAATTAATTTGGACATAAAAGGGAGATTTCATAGTAACCAGGTAAAAAGAAGACACATAAATTTTATTTTATAACAATGAATGTTCCAGTTCTAAGATAGAATAGACACATGCCGCCCTGTCCCTCCCAGTGAATGCAACTGTCTGCCGACTCTGACATGCAAATTAGGAAGGGAAATTGAGGAATGAACTGAGAATTCAAATTACAGAAAATCTGGCAGTGAATCTGTATTTCTCTTTTCTTCCTATATTTCTCCGCCTATATTCAAAGGCAGTGCACATCTCAGAACTTTGCACAGAGTGCAGACAGAAAGACCTCCGGGGTAATCCCTTTTCTCTCTGGTCTATGGGGGAGGGGAGACCACAAAGAGTAGGGGAAATTCCCTGTTATTTTTTTTTCCTTTTCTCTTCAGTTCCTGTTATGGGAAGTACACAGCAGAGTGGGGATACTAAATCTCCAGTGTTCTAGCCAAAGGACCAAGAAGGGAGAGGAGGACTTGGACTTAGAACATGTTCATAAAGGAGTAAAGAAGGGGAGGCTTGAGAAAGGGATCCCATAAAATTGTGTATGAACTCATGGGCTCTCTCCTGAGCCCATGTATGCGTGGATCTGACCTTAAACAAGTATACTGAAGGCTTGGAGAAAAACCTACAGGGTAGATCACAACCTAGGTCTAAGGTTGGCCCCTGGGCTGCATGCATGTTGGGACAGATACAAATAGCACTGCAAAGGCTTTGAAAACAGCAAACATTGAAATCAATATCCACATAATTCAATTTGAAACTTCTGGCTAAAACCTAACTTGGTTAAGTACTTACCGTAAAAATAACAACTTTATTCTCCACAGGATTTAAACAAGATCTGCATCTCATAGCATAATATTAAACATATTCAGTATACAATCAAAAAGTAATCAAGGTGCAAAGAACCAGAAGTCTGACAAACTCTCAAGGGAAAAGACAATCAACAGAAGCCAGCCCCAAATCTGCCACGATGTTAGACTTAAGAGACAAAGACTTTAAAGCATCTCTCCTAATCATTCTATAAAAACTAAGGGCTTCAGCTTCACTAACATACCATTGTAAAGCAATTATGCTCCAATAAAGATGTTTAAAAAAAAAAAAAAAACACTAAGGGCAAACAATTCTGAAACAAATGGAAAGACAGAAAGTCTCTGTAGATACATGAGAGGTCTTTTTTAAACAATCATTTTTAGAACTGGACATTATATAAGTGAAAAAACACAATAAACAAAATAAAAACATTCACTGGATGGGCTCAATGTTAAAACTAACCAGTCAGTGTCCTCAAGATAGAACAATAAAAATAATCTAATCTGATCAACAGAGAAAAAATTTGAAAAACAAAAGATGAACGGCACCTCAGGTACCTGTGCGACAATATAACAAGGTCAAAATTTGGTGTCCTACAGGTGCCAGAAAGGCAGGAGAAAGAGTGTGGGGTAGAAAAATATTGAAGAAATAAAGGTGGAAATCATCCCAAATTGGTAAAAGGTGTAAATTTAGAGATTTGAGAGACTCAGCAAAACCCAACCAGAAAACATTCAAAGAACTGTATATCCAGATGTACAGTAATTAAACTGCTGAAAATCTTAAAGAAAACCTTAAAAGCAGTCTAAAAAATGACATAGTGTAAAGGAGAACAAGTATTTGAATTATTACTGATTTCTTCGAGGCAACTATAGAGACCAGAAGGTAATGGAACATTTTTAAAGTGCTATGACAAAAGAATGACAACATAAAATAATATATACTGTGTAAACGTTCCTTAGGATTAAAGACAAAATGAAGGCATCCTTATCTTCAGATGAAGGAAAACTAAGAAAAGTTTTCACCAGCATATCTAATATGAAAGAAATGCTAAAGCAAGTCCTTCAGAAAAAGGAAATGATACCAAAAGGAAACTTGGAAATTTTAGAATGCAGGAAAAGTAACAGAAATTCTAAATATCTGGGTAGATATAATAGATTATCCACCCCCATCTTAAATTCTTTAAAATATACATATCAGCAGAAAACAAAAATTGTATCATTGTGTGGCAGAATGTGTATGAATTACATATATGTAATTCTTTACAACTAGAATTTAAAAGAGTAAAGAGACATATGGTTTTAGGTTATCTACATTCCACTTGAAGAGGTAAATTATTAATTCTAAATAGATTCTGAAAAGTTTAATGCCTATTGTAAACCCTAGAGCAGTTGCCCCCTAAATTACACAAAAATATTGTCCAAAAAAGAAAAAACAACAACAAATAAACAATACACCAAACAATGTTACTTTTATGGCACATTACTGTCTTTTAAAAGTAAATAAGTACACACATGCACAGACCTTTGTGCGCCACAAGAATTTTAGGTTGAGGAAAAGTTCTATATCTTGAATATAATGGTGGTTATATGGGTTATTATTCAAAACTCATTGAGCTGTACTCTTAAATGGATGCATTTTATCGTATACTAATTATACCTCAATAAAGTTGATTTTACAAATAAAAGCAAGAGTACACACCAAGAAAAAGATAGCTGTGGCTCTAAACAGCACATTAATTTCAGCCACATGAAAAATAACACCTAAAATTATCATTTGTGAATTATTAGTTACTCAAATTTTAGGCATAATTTCAACTATAAATATGTTATAGATTTTAGAAAATAAACACAATAAATTGTTTTGTACTCCCAGTAGAAGCTCCAAAAGTGTTCTTTATCTTCCTTGAGTATGACTTCTTCAGTTAGGAATGTTAGGTACATTCAAACGTGTTTGAGTGTCTATGAGTTGCGAAACACCATGTTTTGAGCAATCTACAAAGTATTAAAATTGGTGCTTACCTTAAGAAGCCTGCAATTAACTTGAGAGTCATGATATATGCACATTGGACATAAAAATAACAATTAAAATATTAAATAACAAATGAACTGAGTGGTATAGGCAGTAAGTATACAATAGTGTTGTTTAGGACAGTGGTGCCCAACCCCTGGGCCACGGACTGGTACCGGTCTGTGGCCTGTTAGGAACTGGGCCACACAGCAGGAGCTGAGTGGCGGGTATCCAAGTGAAGCTTCACCTGTATTTACAGCCGCTCCCCACTGCTCGCATTACCACCTGAGCTCCGCCTCCTGTCAGATCAGCGGTGGCATTAGATTCTCAGAGGAGCGTGAACCCTACTGTGAACTGCGCATGCGAGGGATCTAGGTTGTGGGCTCCTTATGAGAATCAAATGCCTGATGATCTGAGGTGGAGCTAAGGAGGTGACGCTAGTGCTGGGGAGCTGCTCCAGATACAGATTATCGTTAGCAGAGAGGTTTGACCGCACAGAGACCATAATAAATCAATTGCTTGCAGTCTCATATCAAAACCCTATCAGTGAGTGACAAGCAAAAACAAGCTCAGGGCTCCCACTGATTCTGCATTATGGTGAGTTGTATAATAATTTTATTATATATTACAGTGTAATAATAATAGAAATAAAGTGCACAATAAATGTAATGCACTTGAATCATCCCGAAACCATCCCCCAACCCCGGTCCGTGGAAAAATTGTCTTTCATGAAACCAGTCCCTGGTGCCAAAAAGGTTGGGGAACCCTGGTTTAGGAAGAAAAAATCAACAATCAGTGAGTTTAGAATGGCGGAACCAGAAAGCTCCATGGAGGTATGTGTATACAGACCAAGTACCAAAGACTACATAGGGTGTTTTCAAGCTCTGGGAACAACTATGACTATGAGTGAGCATACAGAGTTTCCCAAAATGAAAGAAAAGGAAAGGTAGCTCACTTTTAGTTTAGCAAAGGGAATCAAAATGACATTCAATCCAGCTAAACCATATTCCCTGTGCTTAGAAATTGAAACACACATACCGTTAACTAAAGGTGATGACAAAGAGCCAAAATAAATTCAAAAAATTTTTATTACATTTTATTCTGTTACTTACTTTAGTACCTCAGGGACTGAAAAGAGAGTCTTTTTTTTAGTATTTCCTGGAAAAACAAACAAACCCTGTTTTCTAATGCTACAATGCATAATGCAAAGGATGGAGATTATTTCAGGTTTCTTTTACTCTCGTGCGCTACAAAACAATTTCACAATATTAGCAAATGAATAATTTATTTATTGTAAATGTACACACCTGTTCTTAGAGAGGTGCTTACACTTTCATTTATTTTGGGAAGAAAGGTTTATAAAATAAATCTCCATGGATATCTATAGACCATAGACTTTTTTATTGTTTTCTTAACTGACAAAATCTCTTCATCCATCAGCTTACTATAAAAAATAGCATAATATAATATTCCTTGTATGTAAAATTTTTAAAAAGTAATGTAATAAGAATAAGGGGTAAAAACTGTTAAGAATTTCTGAGGAAGGACGTCCTTCCCCCCAAAAAATAGTACCCTTCTTTACCATTTAGTTTCTAAACACATTGAGAAGTAAAACAGAGTGGCATGTTGAGACCAAAATACTACTTCTTTTACTTTAATGCTAAGTTAAAGGTCATAGCTTTGTTCTAAGAACTAAATGGCCTCCTAACACCAAACCCCCAAATTAGGCAGACTTATCCATCCAGTGTCTGTCATGGTCAGAAGGAAGAGAAACTACCTCTGAAAAAAAACAACCAACCTGAGTTTCTAGAGAGTAGCTAACTTCAGTGAATTCTAAGAGGAAGAGATAGTAGATCTGAGCTGAGCAAATAAACGGCAAGTCAGCCTATTTTTTCTTCCCAATTTTACCAATCAGATATGTCACTCCACTGCCCCAGGGTTGAGGTCAATAAAGGGACAGTTAGATTCTGAGTTTCTTTTACAGGCAGGAAACCTGAAGAGGGAGGATTAAGTGCTCCCCATAAAATTCTCTCCCTTTTTTCTTCAGAACCCTTTAAACTTTTTCAGAAAGCCTGTAGTCAAGCAGGAGTGCGTCCTTTTAGGGAAAGGGGACCAGTGGTCTATCAGGGAAACGTTGACCCAACCTTCGTTAGGCTGCCTCTCCATTACCAACCACTGCTCTTTGGGAATCATCCTGGGACCACTGGTAGCTGTTTTAGATTTTGCTAAAATTAATGGGAACAATGCATTATCCAAATCAGCTCCAAGACCACTCTGTACAAGAGTAAAAATCCATTTCCTATTCAGTTTGCCATCCCAAATTACAACCAACCACTCTACCCACACAGCATTCCAGAAATTCTTCAGGGGCCTTAAACACATTCAAATAATTAAAATATCCACAATATAGGGACATCTCAATGTGAATAAAAAACACTCTCCCCTTATCAAATTCCAAGGGAGAATGGTTAAATCCTCTTGCAAGTTAAAATCACCAAATATTAATATCCCTTAATATCTGGACTCAAATTATTTTGCCTATTTGAGTATAAAGTCCAAACCTCATCTTTTTCAGCAAAATCTTGGCCATGTGGAATTGAGGTTCTTTAAGCATTCTTAGAAAAGGAGCGTTATTCCTTTGGGATCACAAATTGCAATGTCAATTCGCTGATATATTTCAAACACCCCAATGAATGAACAAGCATATATGACTATTAAGCACTGACCCCCACAATCGCCATATTGAGAAAGGAAGCCACACCCAGGCCCTGGAGCCTTTAGGTCCGGCAAAACGCTGTTCCCAGAACCCAGTACTTAGTGTTGAAAAGGCCATAGTGAAGGGAAGTGGAGGGCTTGACACTTTCTGCCTCGCTGAGATGCCAGTCACTGGTCGATGCCAAAATGTCTAGAATCCCAAACCGGGGAACATAAAAATGATTGGAGAGGCCAAACGTCCCCGCAGACAGCTGACATTGGGAGTGGACCGCTGCTGCCACCATGAATGCACGTCCCCGCCGGGGCTCCAACTCGCCACCCCCACCCGTCAGCAGGAGCCCTACCGCCACTGTGCCTGTCCATGACCTACTACTTGGACCGCGACGCTGTGGCTTTGAAGAGCTTTGCCAGCATTTTCTTCACCAGCCCTATGAGGTGAGAGAACACGCTGAAAAACCGTTGAAACTGTAGATCAAGGAGGTGGCCGAATCTTCCTTCAGGTTAGGGAGGAGCCAGAGCACGGAGACTGGGACGGAGTCCGCCTCACCCTTAGAAACTAGTGTGAATCAGTCACTACTGGAACTGCACAAACTGGCCACCGACAAAAACGACGTCTACACGTGTGACTTGTTGGAGATTCGTGGCCTGAAAGAGCAGGTAGGTGAAAGCCAGCAAAGAATTGAGTGGCCTTGTAACCAACCTGCACGAGACAGAAGCTCCCCCTCCCTGCCACCCTCCAGTCCCCTCTGGTCCTCCTGCCCCCGGCCCAGCCCCTGCCTCCACCCTGGAACGTGGCATGGCTGTGTCCGTGACAAGTGCACCCTGAAAGACGGTGATGTCTAGAGCTAAGCCTAGAGTGGCTTCCCCATAGCCATGGGGTGACCTTCCGTGGTCACCAATGCAGTGCGTGTTTTTCAGGTTTACAGTGTCCCTTTCTGTAAGTTGTTAGAACATCTACTTATGTTCTGTCATTTGTACCATTCCTTCAAATGAAATAATTTAATACCCCTCCTCCCTCCCCAATGAATGTAGAAAAATCTCCCAGAATGTGATTTATTTTGCCTCTCCCTATATATACATATTTGGGGAAAAGAAGAGCCCATCTTTCCCTAAAAATATGCAGTATACATTTCTTAAATTTCTTAATGTCCTCTTAGAGCCACATGACTTTTGAATTCTGGTACTTGAGTAAGTGTGAACTAAATCTATTGACATACTGTTTTTTAATTTATTACTTTTTTTTCTGTTCTTTTTTTTTCCTTTTCAGTTATTGTCACTACCTCTTGTGATTGATACTTAAACCTAGGACTTTCACCATATCTTCACATTTGGCTTAACTGAAAATCACTCTAAGCAAATTACTCTGTATAGAAATTATAGAAGCTTGTACGTAGGAAAGTGGTTATCAAAGTACAGTCCCCGGACCACCAGCATCAGTATCACTGGGAATTTTCTAGAAATGGGATAACAGGAACATCTGAATCAGAAACTTTGAAGGTAAAGCCTAACAATCTGTATGCTAACAAGTCCTACAGGTAATTCTGGTGCACGCTCTAGTTTGAGAATCACTGCCCTCTTCTCGGTGGGGTTGACAAACTTTTCTATAAAAAGCCAGTGAGCCATATGATCTCACCATGCTATTTAACTCTGGCAATGTGGAGAGAAAGGCATCTTGGACTAATGGGTGTGGTTGTGTCCCAATAAAACTTTATTTATAAAAATAGCTGGCAGCATGATTTGGCCAGTTGAGTATAGTGTGATAACCCTACCCTAGAGGATTAGAAAAGATCAAGACTTCTGCCTTGTGTCCCTCAACACACTATCTTTCTTCTACTTTTCAGTTCCACATACTTGTGAAACATGTTCTCTTAGGGCACAGGCATGCCACACATAACAATTGCATCATCTTGAAATATATCCACTAATTCCTTGAGAATTATTCATTCTTATGTATATAAAAAAGCTGCATTAAATATAAAATTAATTCCTCCAACAGCATCTCCTTGGCCATGAATAGATGATAAAATTTGGAGCAGTCATCTGGCAATGCCTATCTGGCTGGCACTAAGACTTTAAACTAGCTTCTGTGAACTATAAATCATAGAACTATAGAAATTTGTCTTCCTTAATGTTTAAATGCAGCAAATATTTTACACCCTCCAATACCAAGGAAACATGTAAAGATTCTGTTTTTCCTATAATATAATCTTTTCTATTATGAACAGCCCAGCCTATGAATTAAACTGTAGTCACACACAGCTATTAGAAACCCATCCAGGCCACTTGTAGCATAGCTAAGAAGCTTTGCCCAGTCAGCTTTGTGATTCCCATGTACCTTTGCTGAGGATACCCATGTGAGCCATGTACCTCTGCTGGGATTCTCTTGCTTTTGTCAGGACCTTTTGTGTCCTTGCTTAAGGCCTGCACAGCTTTATAAAATTAAGCCAGCCATTGTTTTGATGAACAGAAACTTTCATTTTAATTGTTAGCATTTCATCAATTCTTTTTTTCTTTTCCTAGTTATTACTCTCTGCCTTATTTAAGAAACCTTCTTAAGCACATGCCATGAAAGTATTCTCTTATGTTTGCTCCCTGAAGATTAATACTTTTAACTTGTTCATTTGGGTCACTGATCCATCCCAAATTAGTGTTTTTGTATGGTGTAAGGTAGACATCACAAGGATATAGATATGTAATTGTTCAAGTATCATTTGTTGAAGAGGCTTTCCTTCCCTTTCCCCATTAAATCATTTTCACACCTTTGCCTAAAATCAATTACCGGATTCATGTAAATTTATTTTTTGCTTTCCCATTCTGTTCCATTTATCTCTTTGTTTATTTTTACACCAGCAATATGCTATCTTAATTAGCATAGTTTTATGATAATTCTTGAAATCAGGTAATGTAGATCCTCTAACTTTGATCTTTATTTTCAAGCTTTTTTTGATTATACAAGTCCTTTGCATTTCAATATATATTTTCAGAATTAGCTTGTCCATTTCTACCAAAAAAAAAAAAAAATGGTCTGGGTTTCTGATTGGGATTTAATAATATCTGTAAATCAATTTGGAGAATATTAACTGTTTATCAGTTTTGAGTCTTGGAAACCATAAATGTGGCAAAACTTTTCACTTAGTTACATTTTATTTAATATCTCTTAGAAACAATGTTTTGCAGTTTTCAGTGAAGTTTGCACGACTTAGATTAAATTTATCCTTGCATATTTTATGATTTTCCATGCTGCTGTAAATCATATTGATTCATCATTTTAACTGTTTGTGACTCATATATAAAAAGCCAACTGATCTTTGCATTTTGACATTTATTCCTTAAACTTGTTAAATTCATTTATTAGTTCTAGTAGTTTTCTCTCTCTCTCTCTTTTTTTTTTTTTGTAGATTACTTAAGATTTTCTGTAGAGACAATCATGTTGTCAGCATATAGAATTGGTTTTATTTCTCCCTTTCTCATCTCTATGCCTTCTATTTATTTTACCTGCCTTTTAATGATGAATAAAAGTGATAGTGGCCAGTCTTTCTTGTTTCCAAATTTTCCAATTTTAAAGTAAAAACTTTAAGGCTTCCCTGGTGGCGCAGTGGTTGAGAGTCCGCCTGCCGATGCAGGGGACACAGGTTCGTGCCCCGGTCCGGGAAGATCCCACATGCCGTGGAGAAGCTAGGCCCGTGAGCCGTGGCCGCTGAGCCTGCGCTTCCGGAGCCTGTGCTCTGCAACGGGAGAGGCCACAACAGTGGGAGACCCGCGTATTGCAAAAAAGAAAAAAACACTTTACATTTTTCACCATTAAATTTGATGTTAACTCTAAGTTTTCCATAGATGCCTTATTTCATTTTGTGGAAATTCACTTACATTTGTAGTTTGTTGAGTTTGTATCATAAAGTGCATCTATTGAGATAATCTTTATATTATGTTAAATAAATAGTTCCCTTATAATAGATGTGAGGAAAAGAAATTCAGCTTTATTATTTGTCTGCCATATTTTGGTAGGTTTTATTTTTTTCTAAATTGAGTTTTGGGACCTCTTGCATTTAAATGGAACTGGTTGGATAAATTAAAAGCTTAAGATTTGGAGTAGCCAAAGAAAATTAGAATGAGAAAGCAAAGTAGTGAAATATTGACAGTTTAAATGGAACAAATGACTAATCTTTGAAACAAGCTATATTTTCAATGTCAATTGAAGTCACCAATAGGCAGTCATTCCTTCCTTCCTTCCTTCATTTCCTCAAGAAAAATATGTCAGATACTTACTACATTTTAGGAATAAATAAATGTATTTGCGCATTCATATACATACACATAGAGAAAAGATTGCCAGAATGTGCATCAAAAGGATAACCAGTAGCTGTCACTAGGTAGTGTGATTGGATATGGCTTATTTTCTTCTCTAAATAATTGTATGTTGTGAATTCTATTCAAAAGGATGTCTCAGTTCTTTACAACTTGAAGAAAGTTATTATTTTTAAATCATTCTGAGATGAAGATAATACAGCCTGTGAATCTTAACAATCCTCACCTGTGACAGCAGTTCATCTGGTAAGAGCCTGGCAAATTGCCGTGTGCGAATGCATAGTCTCTTCAGTCTCTAGTTCAGTGTTATCAGGAGCATGTTTGTGCTGGAGATTACACAATACACGATAGTTTTATTTTAGCTTTATACCATTATATCCATAGTAAATTAAACGTTCAGCATATGACAAAAACAGAATGAAAGGAAGTATACATCTGTTTCTAATGCCCAAGCTCAGTTTCACTACATATTTATCAATAAATGTATTCAATTTTATACATCCCTGAGCCAAATGGACTTTCAGTAGGAAAAAACACAATGCTTATTTACTAATGTCTGACTTTTCTAAACAGATTGTTCTTTATTCCTTAGAGCCCTACTCATCAGTTCAGTCTGTTGGATCGAATGGTAGTATCAGAAGCACCAAAAACATGTGGCAACTATTCATTCCTTCAACAAGGAGTTAATAATTTCCTGGCAATATTCTAAGCATCGTGGATATACTAGTGAACAGCATAGACAAGACTTTTGCTTCCACAGTTACCATTCTAGTAAAAAGGGGGAGCTAGAAAATAAACAAAGGAGTAAATGGCAGTGCGCTGTAAGTGCTAAAAAGAAATAAAGCACTTGCCAGAAAGTACTGTCCACTCAAGATGGGGTGATCAGGAAAGGCATATGTGGTGAAATTTAAGCTCAATGAAAAGATTCAAGCATGGAAAAATCTGGGTGAGGGTATCATGGATGAAAGAAACATTAAGTACATAAGCACTGAGGTGGGAAAGAACTCAGTGTGTCAAGACACAGAAAGGCTGGTGAGGTTTTAAAAGATAAAGGACAGGAAAGAACAGGATGAAATGTGTTTTAAGAGTCAGACAAGGGTGGTCCCTAAATGAATTCTGAAATTGCTACAGATCATGACAAATCTCTCATTTCCCTTTCTAGCTTTTAAGATTCTTTAAGGAAGTGATCTCTCTCACACCTTCTAAACGTAAACGTAACGCTAATTCTGGGAATAATTATACAATGGTACAAAAAACAACAAAGCATTATATTAATTCTAAGGTGACTTCGAAATAAAGAGCAAATAATATTTGAGATTCCATATGTTTGTTTCATTTCTCTCCACTCTCAGGTTTAGACTGCACTCTACTGGATCATGAATGTGAGTTTTTGAACTTCTATACCTTCAATTTCCTCATCAGTTAAACGTAGATAGTAATCCCTGTAATAGCAACTGGACAGCCATGGTGTGAGAGTTTTTAGTGAGATAATGGATGTGAAAGAACTTTAAAGAGCAGGAAGCACTAAGACTAGAGTGAGGAAATGGAATTTAAGTGGAAAACGCTAATCTATAAAAGACCAGCAAAACAGGAACGAGGCTTCTTTCCCTTTCCCATTGTTAGGAGACTGTTCAAGCTATCAGTGAAGTCGCCACATGTATTAGTTTCCTATTGCTGCCACAACAGATTACCACAAGTTTCGTGGCTTAAAACAACGCAACACCAATTTATTTTCTAATAATTCTGGAGGTTAGAAGTCAGAAATGAATCTCACCAAGCTAAAATCACTGCATTGACAGGGCTGCATTCCTTCTGGAGGCCTTAAGGGGCAAGTTATTTCTTTTCCTTTTCCAGCTTGCAGAGGCTGCCTGCCTTCCTTGACTCATGGGGCTATTCCTCCATCTTCAAAGCAAGCAACATTGGGCTGAGTCTTTCCCACGCTACCATCTCTCTGGTATCCTCTCTGCTATTTATAACTGTTCTTGTGAGGACATTTGACCCTCCGGATAATCCAGGATCAACTTTCCATCTCAAGATCAGCTGATTAGCAACCTTAAGTCTAGCTCCAATACTAATTCCTCCTTGCCCTGTAATCTATTTGCAGTTTTGGGGATAAGGACGTAGATATCTTTGGGGGACCATTATTCTGCATGTCACACCACCCTAGAATGGTTTATTAAGGAATTCTTAACTAGGCAATCATAGATAACATACTGAGGGTTTTAAAGTGGAAGTGAGAGTGTAGCTAGAGTTTTGGTGCTTAAGGCAAGAGAATATTTGTTGTAAGTCTGGCACATTCACACAAGGGAAGACTATGTCTCGAGGCGAAAAGGAAACAGGTCCCCATGGGTTCTAGCTCAATCGATAAAAGAATAGCACAAACCTTCTAGTGCTTAGGCCCTCCTAAGAAAGGACATATAAAGTGAGAATAGAAAAACCTGGATTCCACCAATGAGAGGTTTATGTTTACAGCATTTTCAGTACAAGATTCTTTCAGACAATTGCCCTCTAGCTTGAACTCAGTCAAGCTCTTTTGTTTTTGTAAATATCTTACTTAGTCAAGAATCCTTTCGGCTGGCTTTTATTTAATAGTTCATTGAAAGAAAATTACTTTGGACCAAAATATCTACAGTTGCTTTGCCTATGTTAACATGTAGTTATGACAAATAAAATTCTCTAATGACAAACTGTGACAGACCAGGAACTTAAGTGTAGCATATGGTCTATGAATAACTAAAATTTATTAAAATCATCAGCATCAAATATTAATCATGAGCACACTAACCACAGGGCTGTCTATATTAGGCAATGAAGACAAATAATTATGATATATGGTTTCTGCTCTTAAAGGCCTGACAAGCTCTTTGGGGTGACCAGATCCATACATAAAATGGTAGGTAAAAACTCAGGGCAAAATGCCAAGAGAGTGGTTGAGGCAATGAGTGTTACAGAATTTCAGAGAAGGAAAAAAATAACTGAAAGAGAGAACATTTATTGCAGGCTTTATGGAGCTTGAATTCAGTTTGTCTTATGCAAGTATAGAGAAGCAAATAGATCATTCCAGACAAGGAGGATACAGTTATAGGAGCAAAGTTGCATAGGTAAAATCATACATGACTTTTCTGACAGACAGTGAGAAATCTATCTTGACTGGCATAGGTGATATGTGTAGAGAATAGAAGGAAGTACTTGAACCTGGACTGCACAAAGCTCTGTATCAAGGTGACTAGGTTGATCCTTAAGCTTAGGCAAGAGGAGAGTTTTCATTAAAGGGATATCAGTGTGAAGAACCAGTTCAGGAAAAAACTAGCAGACTGCATTAGTGATAGAGTACTATTTAGTGCTGTGTCTCTGATTATATCAGTATCCGTATCATCATCTCTATCTCTACTTCTATATCTATACCTGTGTCTGTACCGACAAACAGACATGTATTTGTATAATTTTACCTATTTCCCACATTAAATAATAGGCCATTTGGTCCAAAGGATGATGCTGTTTTGTTTTTATGAAGCTGAACCATGGCCACAATGAGGTAATAAAATAAAACATTAGCCTTCAGTGTGTTTGTATATTGTGTAATATTGCTGCAGTTGAAAACTGTAAAAACAATGCCTTCTTAAGCTGACTGCTTTCCTGAAGAAAACAAATACTTCTCCAGTGAATACATTTCAGTGAACACCTGTCTCCTGAGAACAAGCAGAAAAACCATATCCTTAGTACCAGGTTTCAATTGGCTACCTGACACACTCGAATCCTCTGAATTTATGCCCCTGCCATCTTCCTAATGCTGATGCAGTTGTGTGGGTATGTGAATGTGGGTTTTAATACCACAAAAATGCCTTCAGCTCTGGTGGTTTGGCTCCAGAAAAGTAAGGAACATGGCTCAAAGAAATGAATTCAGTAAGAATCAATCTAACACTCAAAGTGGTTGAAAACACACCCTGAAAGTTAATGGATATTGTGAATAAACAAACAGACAATGAAAAAAACTACAGCATTTCCATTGCCTCTGAGTTTGTCTTTGCCTTCAAATTAGAGGACAATTATTTTTTTCTTACATGTAGTTCCTCTCACCAGTACTGAAAGCAAAATATATACATAAAATTAAAGAAACAGCAAGTGCACTAATGAAAATACTAAAATAAGAGACATTTCATTTCCAGTTAGAAACAGAAGTTCTTATGCTTTGCACTTGTAGATAAAATATAGATTTTTAAATAGTCTACACAGGTTATTTTCTATATGCCTAAAATCAGCAAAATAGACCTGTGGGTTACAGTGAAGATTTCATCAGCTTTCATTTATGAATGAGAAAAACATTCACAAAGAGACTCAATGACTCACCAAGGTCATGCAGTCATTTAATAAAATTATATTAAAACAGGTAAGCACACCAGACTCTGAATTTTAACATATCTCTGTAGGATTACTTTCTCAGTCCCTTTCTAGCCAGGAAATGTTCTAACTTAACCTCACCAAATCTCAGTTTCTTCATATCTAAAGTGGGAATAATACCTAACATAAATTTTGGTGAAGATTTAATGAGGTAATGAATTCAAAGTTTCCAGCACAGTATCAGGCACCTAATGATCCCTCAGTTTATGAAAATATTTTTTTTTTTTGCGGTACGCGGGCCTCTCGCTGCTGTGGCCTCTCCCGTTGCGGAGCACAGGCTCCGGACGCACAGGCTCAGTGGCCATGGCTCACGGGCCCAGCCGCTCCGCGGCATGTGGGATCCTCCCGGACTGGGGCACGAACCCGTGTCCCCTGCATCGGCAGGCGGACTCTCAACCACTGCGCCACCAGGGAAGCCCCTATGAAAATATTTTGGTTTGCTGTTAAACTGCATAACAAAATACCCCCAATCCAGTAACTTACAACAACAAAAATCACTTTTTATTCCTCAGGAGTCTGTAGGTTGACTGTGATCACCTGGGTGCTTCTGTGTCAGTCTCCCCAAGCTTTGGCTGGTTGGAAAGTCCAAGATTGCTTGCTCGCTCGACTGGCAGGTGATGTTGGTGTGTTAGCTCGGGGCTCTTCCGGGGCCGTCAAGCAGGCCACCTCGGCTCCCTTCCATGTGATCTCTCTGTGTGATCTGGGCTTCTCTCTACATGTTGAGAGAGAAAATATTCACAGTGTACAAAAGCAGAGGCTGAAGATCTCTGAAGTTAAACAAAATCATTTCCTTCTCATTTTATTGGTCAAATAAAGTAATAAGATCAGCCAGTTTCAAGAGGAGGAAAGAATAAACTATACCTCCTACTGAGAGGTGTAGCAAACAATTTATAGTCACTTTTAATTTACCATAGTTCTCCCTCTGGCTACAAATTATTTACATCTTTCCCACAGGCAAAAATACATACGCCCCATAGTCATTGCCTAGGTCTGCCATAAAAAATACCACAAACTGGGTGGCTGAACACAGCAGGAATTTATTGCCTCACAGTAGTCCTTGAGACTAGAAGCAAAAAGTCAAGGTGTCAGCAGGACCATGCTGCCTCTGAAACCTTAGGAGTACCCTTTATTGCCTCTTCTAGCTCTTGGAGTTTGCTAGAAATCCTTCGTGTTCCTTGGCTTGCAGATGCTTCACTATAATCTCCGTCTCAATCATCACATGGACATTTTCTCTCTGTTGTGTCTCTTCATACCAGTTACATTGGATAAGGGCCCACCCACCCTACTCCACTGTGACCTCATCTTAACTAATTTCATTTACAACAACCTTATTTCCAAACAAGGTCATATTTCTGAGGTACTGGTGGTTAGGACTTCAACATATCTTTGGGAGGACACAATACAACCCATAACACACCCCTGCATATAATAAAACATTGCCTCCAATGTCTTATTCCATTTCAGTGTCAGACTCAGGCTCAACATAGAGGATTATATACATCAGGTCCAGATTCCTGTGGTTTGTGTCCTTAGATGCCATTCCACCAGTATGGTTCTACTCATTCTGAAGACCTGGAAACTAAATGGACATGTTATTCCACCCACACATTCCTGACATATTCAGTGCACAGTAAGAAGATGGGGAAAGGATAACCACAATAGACACTCCTGTTCAAATAAGGGAAGGAAATTCCCTGGCGGTCCAGTGATTAGGACTGTGTGCTTTCGTTGCCAAGGGTCTGGCAGTTCAATCCCTGGTCAGGGAACAAAGATCCCACAAGCTGTGTGGGGCAACCAAAAAAAAAAAACAAAACAAAAACAAAAGTGGGAGGCCCTGAGTAGTCACTAGTTCACATCAATTGGGAAATTAACTGGGCATTTGCCATCATTCTCTCCTGCTTTGGGGACAGGAAATGTTCCTCATTTGGGGTCTGTTTTGTTCACTAAGGGTATTTTTCACTGGTTCTTGGCTCCATCCTCTGTCATGTTTGCAACTGAGTAGGGTTCTCAACATTTTCCCTTTCATCTTGAATTTTCTCTGTCAGTTTTAATGTAAGCTAATACAATCCCTTTAAAAAGACTGTGGGTTTTCTATAAACGAACTTATGACCCACTCCATGAGGCAAAGGCATTTCTACAAAAAATCTGCTTTGAAACAGCCTCCTCTCTTTAGGAACTATAAATCAGGGTGTTGTGAGACAACATCCATCTGAGTCTTAGAGGCACTTTAGCTGAGAGGGCCTATGAGGCTCTGCCTTAAATATTGCCAAAGTCTTACAGACCCACCCTGGGTTTGATCTTGATCTCATGGCCATATTTTACTGGCACTGCCCTGGATTGGATGTTTGTGCTGAGGATTTTTTTGAGGAACTTGCTGGTTAGAGATACTGTCCTAGAATCTCTATCTTTCCATTACATTCTGACTGAAAATTATATAATTCTTTCCTTTATCTGTCTTCCTGTTCTTATCATGAATAGCTAAAAGAAATCAGTTAGGACTTTTAACATTCTGCTTCAAAATCTTCTTCACTAGATCCAGAGCTTATTAGGTACATTTTCTATCTTCCATGTACCCACATGAAACATTTTTCCATCAGTACATAACTATCTCACTATGCATAAAGAATAGAAAAGTGAATTAATTATCTACTTAATTTGCTATCACAAACTGATATGGGAAAATGATGGGTTTATACTTAATCTAAATTCCCAGCTTTTAAATAAAAAGGATGCCAAGTAAAATTCCTCCTCTATAAACTGATCATGTGATCTGGGTTATTTTCTTTAAATCATCCTTTACTTCCTAATAAAAAATGTTTGAGGATACTGACTGAATGAGGCACTTTCAAGGCCAATAATGCTAATGAGGATATTTCAATTAAAAAACACATGAAACCAAGTATTAATCATGCTATTTCAAGAGTAAAATATTAGGAATAACCCAAATATTACTTAAACTATATCCATTCAAAAACATTTTAGGTAGCCATTTTAAAATTATGGCTCTAAACCTAAGAAATTCTGTGAAAATTAGCTATGTTTGGTAAGTTTGAAAAAGATGGAATATAAATTTTTATATTCATTGATTATGGAAATTTTTTAAATCTATGGGAAAATAGATTGGAAAGGATCATAAAATACAGGCAGCAAGGGACTTAACTTGCTTTTTTATTAAAATACATTTTAATTACATTTATAAGGTAAAATGTATACACAATGAATATGGTAGGTATGAAGGAACACTGTTTTTTTAATTGTTTTTCTTATTTATTTTTAATTTTTATTTTATATTACAGTATAGTTGATTAACAATGTTGTGTTAGTTTCAGGTGTACAGCAAAGTGATTCAGTTATACATATACAGGTATCTATTCTTTTTCAAATTCTTTTCCCATTTAGGTTATTACAGAGTATTGAGCAGAGTTCCCTGTGCTATACAGTAGGTCCTTGTTGGTGATCTATTTTATATATAGCAGTGTGCACGTGTCAGTCCCAAACTCCCAATATATCCCTCCCCCGACCCTTCCCCCCAGTAACCATAAGTTTGTTCTCTAAGTCTGTGAGTCAGTTTTTGTTTTTGTTAATAAGTTCATTTGTATCATTTTTTTTTAGATTCTGCATACAAGTGATATCATATATTTGTCTTTCTCTGTCTGACTTCACTTAGTATGATAATCTCCAGGTCCAACCATGTTGCTGCAAATGGCATTATTATATTATTTTTAATGGCTGAGTAATATTCCATTGCATATACATACCACATTTTCTTTTTTTTTTTTTTACATCTTTATTGGGGTATAATTGCTTTACATTGGTGTGTTAGTTTCTGCTTTATAACAAAGTGAATCAGTTATACATATACATATGTTCCCATATCTCTTCCCTCTTGCGTCTCCCTCCCTCCCACCCTCCCTATCCCACCCCTCCAGGCGGTCACAAAGCACCGAGCTGATCTCCCTGTGCCATGCGGCTGCTTCCCACTAGCTATCTACCTTATGTTTGTTAGTGTATATATGTCCATGCCTCTCTCTCGCCCTGTCACAGCTCTCCCTTCCCCCTCCCCATATCCTCAAGTCCGTTCTCCAGTAAGTCTGTGTCTTTATTCCTGTCTTAACCCTAGGTTCTTCATGACATTTTTTTTTCTTAAATTCCATATATGTGTGTTAGCATACAGTATTTGTCTTTTTCTTTCTGACTTACTTCACTCTGTATGACAGATTCTAGGTCTATCCACCTCATTACAAATAGCTCAATGTCGTTTCTTTTTATGGCTGAGTAATATTCCATTGTATATATGTGCCACATCTTCTTTATCCATTCATCTGTCAGTGGACATTTAAGTTGCTTCCTTGTCTTGGCTATTGTAAACAGTGCTGCAATGAACCTTGGGGTGCATGTATCCTTTTGAACCATGTTCTTCTCTGGATATATGCCCAGGAGTGGGATTGCAGGGTCATATGGTAGTCCTATTTTTAGTTTTTTAAGGAACTTCCGTACTGTTCTCGATAGTGGTTGTAGCAATTTACATTCCCTCCAACAGTGTAGGAGGGTTCCCTTTTCTCCACACTGGAACACTGTTATCTTCACCTCTTAAAAGGCACTGTTTCTCATTTATTGCAGTAGCATAAACTTTAAAATATTAAGGATATTAAACTCTGTTATAAAACAAAAATTTCAAAGATGGTATGGATTGGAAGAAGGAATTTTAATAGAAAGTTATAAAGAGATTCCATGTAAAAATATAATGTGATATATGAAGTATCACAAAATAATGTAAAGGAAACACAGGTAGCTTTTTGTATTAGAGTTAAGAATTTTTAAAGTGCAAAATGTAAGAATTATGTAAATGCAGATATTCAATAAAATAAAGAATGTATTTTGAACTTTTGACAAATTCAATGTAGAATTTATTTTTCAAGTATTTTAGGAATACATCTTTCCCCTACATTTTGCCTGTCACAATATTTGTACTATTTTCTTCTTTATGCTTTATAAATTTGCCATCACTGTAAGGGATTCCAGTATTGTGGGATATAATTTTTCTGGTCTAGAGACATGAACTTAGATAAGCTGACTTAATTGCTTTTCTTCTAACCTGAACTTCATTTTCTTCCTGTTAATGTTTGTTCTACACTTAACAACATTTTCTATTTAATTAAAAAATTTAATATGTCACCAACAGAGGTTAAGTCAAAATAGATCTGTTTTTGTTGTTGTTGTTTTGGTGTGGCCATTGCTCATAAGTTTTGGGTTTTAATTTTTTTCATTGTTTAAATATTTTTTTTATTAAATCTCAAAAGGCATCAGTTTGTATAATGAGTAATTACAAAATAGACCTTCTTTCTTTGTAGTTTCTAAACTTCCTACAAGGTAGGACTCCGACATTGATAATAAGATTTTTAAAACTTATTAAACAAGAACACCATGGAGTATTGTTCAGTTACTGAATGATTACCAATTATTGCCTAAAAGTTGGATCTGTGCTATGATGACAACTCCATAAAATAATGTATGGGTATAGACAAGATTTTGAAGAAAGTATTTTGAGTATGACTCTTCTTATTCCGGAACTGGCAACCAGTAGCAAGTAACAAGAGGGGATAAATTCCCAACAATCTACAGTTGGGTCTAAATGTTTCTCTCAGAGCCCATTAATAAGTTGCTCAACAGATCTGGTAACCCCAATCACTGCCTAGCCAATTCTTGCCTAGTTTCTTCAAAAATACTGGAAAGCAGAAAGAGAGGAATGGATGGAGTTTTAAGACATATGATCTTCTTGATTAAGAGAATTCCCCCCATCCTAATTGGAAGTACCTGTAAAATGAGAAGGCACACTTTCCACACCTAGGGGGCAGGTCACTGAGGGTAGATTTACAGGCCCACCTTGGAGTTGCTCTTGGCACAGCCATGGGAGTACAGTGATAAACAGTGATAATGCATTGGAAGAACTTGACAGGTGTTCCCAGAAATTTAGGGTCATATATGAAGACAGGGGGTGGAATCTCTTACTCACCTGGAGATTTATAAGGATAGGAGGCTTGAGGGAGTAGACTTCTGCCTAGGGCCAATAAGGGATTATAATATAGTGGACCCAGGGAAAAGTGTTCCCCATTTCCCTTGGAGAGCATAGAAGAGGAACTTAGTGACTCCCATGGTTCCGTGTAAAGGAGCACTGAGTTTGGGGAGATGAAGGTAATATGGTAGGCGCTGTTGGATGTCCAACAAAGTATGCCTCCCATTAGTCCATACCATGAGTTGAGGCTCGAATATGGTTGTCAGATAATGATTGAATTTACTAACTCCCTTTGAAGGTAGCCAGATAACTAAGGTCATGTCAATAAATGTAAGCCAAAGTGATGTGCACTTCTGCCTCACTTCCTTAAGAGGAAATTTCTTAGACTAGTCCTCGATTGTCCCCTTCTCTGATGGCAGTATGGCAGTGAACATGAACACGTGAACCTTAATCATGTGTTGATGGCATATCAACCTATAGTCTAAATGACTGTTCAGAGCTGACTTGTAACACACACAGTGTTCCATACAGGACCACTGTGCGAGAGGGAAATAAACTTTTGTTTTGTTTGAACTATTAAATTTTAAAGTTTTTTTTATTACAGTGCTTTTTATCACATATCCTCTCTAATCCAGACAGCATAAACTTTGGGCCAAAGATCTGATAGGATAATCGGACTACCAGCAGGACACAAAGACGACATAACTAGTTATTCAAATACATATGTATTTTGGTGCTTCTAGCAAAGTGAATCCACCTATGAAAACAAATAACTGATACACATATTCTTTATTTTTAATTAATTTATTTTTATTATTATTTTATTTTTGGCTGTGTTGGGTCTTCGTTGCTGTGTGTGGGCTTTCTCTAGTTGTGACGAGCGGGGGCTAGAGCGGTGCATGGGCTTCTCACTGCGGTGGCTTCTCTTGTTGCAGAGTACGGGCTCTAGGCAAGTGGGCTTCAGTAGTTGTGGTGCACGGGCTCTGTAGTTGTGGCTCATGGGCTCTAGAGCGCAGGCTTACTAGTTGTGGAGCACAGGCTTAATTGCTCCACGGCATGTGGGATCTTCCCAGACCACGGTTTGAACCCGTGTCCACTGGACCACCAGGGAAGTCCTACACATATTCTTTTGAATAGTGAAATAGTCTTTTGACTCCAGTTGACAAGATTATTGTAAACTATCTGAAACTCTCGACTTGTTTTGCTCCACAAGGTTATAGAGAATTCCAGGAACAGAGTAGGGAGAAGAATGAAAATCTCCAGGGAGGATACCAGTCATTAAACTGAGATTTTGTGTTTGCAGAGCCAAGACATAGCTATGGGGGGAATACTAGCGAGGAACATTAAAGAAACATCAAGCTGACTAATAATAAGAATTTCCATCCAAATCCATCTACCAAATAAGGTGAATCTGCAATAAATATAAACCCACATGCAGTAGTCTCTCTCCAGGGAAATCTAGCATATTCCCACCAGACAGGATTGTTCTGCACAGCAGGCTTTTTACAGGAAGGATGACAGCTTGTCTGTCTTTGCCTGCTCGGATCAGATCAGAATGTCAGCTATGCTACTAGTCAAGGCTCCGTTTCAGACTAACAGAGGTGCCAATTTGCCAAAAGGAAACATTCTTTCAGCCATACCATCCAAGGACAGGACAGTAAGAATAAGTTCAGACAACACAAATGAGATAGGAAATCTCTCAATATATATATAGGAAACTTTTAAAATCCAAAGTTCCAAAGAAGTATATAATGTCAAGGGTCTTTAGTAACAAGATATCCTGAATAGACGTAGTAATTTCTTTAGGAATACTTTGTGTTCTTATTACTTAGAGATAGTGAGCCAGAAATTCAGCTGTAACTAACTTCCTGAAGCCTTACAGGTTTGAAATTGTTTCATACCTTCAGCCAGGAGTCTATTTTTGTCTAATATAGTAGTAATAGTAATAGTAGTAATTATTATGATGTTTGGGAATTAATTGTTATTGAAATGAAGATGGATGGCTCAATTGGTTCTTTATATTATTCACATCCACAGAACGGTTCCTCTCTGTGAGTATCCTGAGAATAATACATTTTAAGTTTTCTAGATTCAACATTTCAATAAAACATTGATATTGTCATATATTGTGTGTCAATACCCAAAAGCCTTGTACTTTTGTTCAATATTTCAGTGAATAAAATTTTAAAAATACAATGCAATGCAATACAATACAATACAATACAATGCAATACAATACAATACAATAAAGCTTTCTCTGGAAATCCATTTCATCTAACGTACATCATGGATCCAGGTAAAATATTCATTTAGGAGGAAACCAAATTACATTGATGTACTTCCAGCAACACTGGTACAAAGTTATTAGATTGTGATTCTATGTAGATTCTTAACTTGCTACAGAGAAGTACACATCCCATATGAACTTGAACTAGCATTACTACTCAATTTTGAGTGTTTTTATTGTGTTTTGTTTTTTGTAATCTTGGATGAGATGTTCATCTTATGCAAGAGCAAACATGACTCTCCTTCAAGTAATAGAAAATCACCCATCATATATATTTTTCTGTAAGTAATATACTATTAAGCAAAACCATTTTTACTAACATTTTGCATCCACTGGGTACTGAGAATTTATCAATTCCCCCCAAAACACTGAGTTGTGTTCTTATTGATTAAGTGAGGATGTATGTAAAAAGTTACACCTCAAGATGAGGCCTAGCACACCAAAGATTACATATAAGGAAAACTACATTTCATTCTGGAGAAATATATCAGTATATGTCAGTATGCTGTAATACCAAGGTGTTAGCCACAGAAATATTCAGAATGTTATTACATATTTTTTTAAAAATTAGCAATTTTACTAAAAACAGCAAGGAGCAAGATCAGAATTTTTCAAAACTGATTAAAAAAAACTTAAGGGGATGATTTGACAATTTATAAGGTTATAATATTTTTACATGCATTAATGCTATCCTGAGTTGTATATTTTCTCCTCTGTCGCTTGATAATGTTAAAGCATTCAGGGTGAGTGAATGCTCACTAAAATGAAGGAGAAAAAAGAAGAAAAATATAGGCAACAGCACAACAACAAGAACAAAAAGGAACTTAAATTTGCCTATATTTTTTCCTCATTCAAGGTTTTACAGATACAAATATAACTAAGCATTCTGTTCTTAATATTTCATCTTCATAAAACTTCTAAAAAAACCTTAATATATAACACTGGTTTACATAGTTTTAAGCTTTTCTTTATTTTTTTACTGAAGTACAAAAAATTTTGTTCATTTTGAAAAAATATTAAAAATAAGTAATATATAAACTATACACCATCTCTAATACCATCATCCACTTTAATTATTAAGATTTATGCTTGAACTCTCAGTTAGAAGGGAAGCTTTTCTCGTTCTCCTGGTTTTCTAGAGGAGTGATTTACCCAGCACACTCTTCTGTCCTCTCTCTAGACGTTCCTGCACTCCATCTCTGAAGTAGAATGATTGGTAAATATAGGAAGAATAAGTTGGCATGTTTGCCTCAGATCTTCCCACGTCCAGTTATTTCTGCCCATCTTAGGGGTGGATAATGATGCTTCCCACTCTAGTGAGTAAATCTGCTTAATCATGGGGTTCAGTTCACAGGTCCAAGGACTCTGACACTAAGCCACACCCTCCCACTGGATCATTGTCAACACAGAAAGAGCCACCATCGACTGCTCCCAGGTTTGTTTCTCAACTTGTTCAGAGCCCTGGAAGACTATGGGGGTGCCATTTATTTGGTCTACTAAGAGACCTGAACTCTTCTAATTTTTATAATAATAGAGACCATCAAAAAGTAACATAAAAATGTAAAAGCTGGTCATAACAGCCCAGAACTTTATAATTAACCCTGCTCTCCTTCTTTATATAGGAGTTGGTAAAGTGTTTCTATAAAGAGCCAAACAGTACAGTTTAGTATATTTTAGACTTTTTAGGCTACAGAGTCTTTGTCACAACTACTCACCTCTGTCTTTTTGTGAGAAAGCAGCCATAGACAATATTTAAATCAGTGGGTGTTGCTATGTTCCAATAAAAATTTATATAAGTAGGTGGCCTCCATATTTGGCTGCAGATTCTTAAATAAAACTGTTACTCTATCCCTGAATTTTCAGTGTTCTTTTTTTAAGTTATATTACTTTTAATGAAGTAGCTGAGTGAAATGTGATATATGAGGTCTAAGAAATTATATTCCATAACGTGCAAGGTCCTTTCACTTCAAGAAAAGTGAAATAACCTGATTAAGGCTGTAAAGCTGTCTTATAAATAGTTCTGGATCTAGCTGAGAGGTCCAAGTCCATGAGGTAGTTTGCTGTCTGCTCTGTTTATAGGGCAATATTGGGTCTAGGAGGGCTGACATTTCCAGGACAGTGTTAATAATTCCAGAAATCTCTCTTGCTGGCATTTACTCTAAGAATATTGGATCTGATAATACGAGTGAAATGGGCAAATCTTCACTTCCCTAGATAAGACTATCTACTGTTTCTTGACCAGAGAAGTCTTCCATTCCAAGGCCTGTTCCCATTCTCTGTGGAATATACCTTAAGCTCACCCTGGTTTAAAGTGGAGGCTGGGCAGATGCTGGGAGCTATCAAAGAAAAATTTCATTGGACAGTGTTAAATAGGCAAGGAAGACTATTCAAGACCATTGCAACAGAGGAGAGAGATTGAACTCAACACCACTGAAATAAAAGGTAGAAAGATATTGAAGTGCTGGGGTGAGCTAGTAGGAAAGTACTGAAGGACCTTAGTGGGAAGGATGATCAGTGGGATAGGCTGAGCACATTGGGTTGTTCCTAAGTTTGCAAATGTTTTTCTCTATGATTAATCCATCTGTGTTTGCTAACTGGTGCCCATTGAAGTTAGATTCCTACTCTCCTACACATACTAGGAGTTAGGGCCCTATTTTTCTTGATGTTTCTACTTCAGAGGGACAGCTGCCAGGTTGTTCAGAAAGACATTCCTGGGTTATAAAACGGATATAAGTCTGGGAGATTTATATACCTTTTCAAAGGGGTGCAGGAAAGAATTTGGAATTACAAGTTTTTTAAAGTAAATGCTCTAAGAAAAAGGAGGTAAGGGCCTAGACTTTGAAAGAACCCTGTCTAAAGTTTAGTTAAGCTAAAGGGAACCTTAATCCTGTCTTGGCTGGAGCCAGTCGATACCACCTGTATATTTAAATCTCCATTACCACAGAAGGAGTTATTAAAGATTTTTAATATATACATAACTGCCAATGGTGAGATTTTGTATTTGTTTCTTATTTATATAAACAAAAGTTCGACAAATAAATTTCACATTTATTTCTGACAATAATCCAGTAAGTTGGTATGATCATCTCCACTTTCCAAAAGAAGAAACTGAGAAAAATCTGGGAATATCCCGAGGCTACAGAGATAATAAGTGGAAGAATCAAAATTCTAACCCAGATCTAATTATATATCTTCTCTCTTCACTATACCAGGCTGTTTCTCAAAGAAACAGAACAAAACAAACAAACAAAAAACAAACAAAGCAAAACAAACAAAAAAAACCTTGGGTTCTTCTAGAAAACAAAGGAAAACAATACTCATGGTTTTGTAAAATCAATATTTTTTGACTATTCTAAGGAGAATTTAGAGCTGTTATGGAAATCATACATCTGGTTTAGAGCTGGGTTTCTCAGCCATGGTGCTATTGACATTTTGGGTCAGATAATTCTTAGTTGCGGAGCTGTCCTGTCCTGTGCACTGTAGGATGTTTAACAGGATCACTGACTTCTACCAACTAGATGCCTATAGCACTCCCAAGTTGTGACAACCAAAATATATCATTGACATTATCAAATGTCCCCTGGGGGCAAAATAGCCCCTGTGGGGAATCACTGACTTAGAGGAATGTTCTTGGATAATATTTTCAGCAGTGGAACTCTTTGAACAATGAAATATTTTGTAGAACACTGATTTTTAAAAATTGGATAAAATAAGGGAGGTTCCCTAGGAGATAGAACTCTACCCACATGACTTTGTCCTTCCCTCCCTTCATCAACTTCCTGAGACGTCTACATCCATCCTAGGATTCCAACATGACTGTGTAGAAACGGCTGCTCAAATAGAACTTATATCTTTCTCTTGAGAGGTTGCCAAACATGGTCTACAAAACATTCTATGTACCCTTCATCACATTAAACATAGATGTGCCAGTTGTCCTTTTGGCAAGGTAGATAAGCTGAGCTATTATCAGGTTTTTTGTTTCTAAAACCTCATTCAGACCAGCAAAATGACTCCAACTGTTCAGGTAAATGGCTGTTAGATCCACTTGGGTGATTCAAGAAACTCATTTGCCACAGAGCTATCTCCAACAGTGATGCTCCCAGCATGCAATTGATCTGTCTCAGATTTCATTAAGAGCAAGATGGATCCTTGGCTCAGCTGGTCCCAATCTTAGTCTACACGTTATAAGAATTCTAGATGGAACATATCTTTTCTTTGTGGTTACTGTTCTGTTGTTACAATTGAAATATTCCATCAGTCCTGGTTTTACAGTTGGGAAAATTTATAGTGTAAGTTGGTCCCTATGGAGAGTCTGTTTTCCACTTCACCAAATCTTCAGGCATATTGGTATAAATTAAATTTCATGCTGACTGGCTAAAGCCAGAAGGGTCAAAAGTATTTGGTATTTTGACCAATTTTGTCCAGAGTTTATTCACATTATTAGACCCATGTTGAATGTCCCTGTTGTAAAAATAGATTATTTAAATGTACCTTGTACAGACCAAAGAGTATTTCAAGCTTTGTAGAGACCAGAGAGTGAATATTGTGAGTACACAGACCAGAGAGTGTATACTACACAAAATAAAATGAAGTTTATATGATGTAACTTGGAAATTAATGAAATGTGTATGTTGACCCCCCCAAAACAGCTGACACTGAACTGCTAGGGTACTTGAAACCCCACCGTTAATGATTAAAGAGCTCTTTTCCTAGAAGGGACAATACCTTTAGTCACGAACAATTCAGAGTGAATGAATACATTAATTTTGTTTTTATTTTCCATTTATCAAAGACTTGATATCATGGAACAGAGTTTAAAAAACAGGTTAATTGTTTGTTTTGGCAATACAGGCACATTTTAAAAGTTCCTACCAAAGTCCTAAACACTAGTCTTGGATAAAATTTAAAATTCTATAAACTTTTCTTCTAAATTCATAAAAATTAAAGACTTTCACCTATTTTTCCTTATTTTTTATGAAAAACTAATGCCAATTCTTAAAACAAATATGCTGAAATTTGAGTCACATTGAGAATTCTTAAGTATTATACTGTCTTTGTTGTTGTTCTTATTAACCTAGAAAAGGGAGACAGAGTGAAAGCAACAGTGAAAGAAAGAGGATGATGTTCATCTGAATTTAGGACTGGAAAGCACAAAATGTAAATGAACTTTTGAGAAATTTGATATTATTTTTCTGTAACTACTTTTTTCTGCAGGTTTGTGTTGAGTTGTTATTGTTTCTGTTTGTTTAAATGCAGATTTCAAACTGTCAGTGAAATATCTCCTACTCATAACAGTAGAATCAACCATTGATTTGATTTATAATAATAAAACAGACTTTTGTGAGACCAATTCAGACACACAGTCGAGTCAAAATTTCCATTTTCCCTATCAACCTCTGCATTTTTCATCTGTTAAAGAACAACTTAGAGTATAATCATGATTCTTATATAACATCAAACAGTTTATTTACCTCATTAATTAAGGAGTGAACCAATAAAATGTTACAGCTGATTCAAAGACGAATTCAAAGTACTACAATATATTAGCAGATAAGAATGAATCTAAAATAGATAGTAAACTGATATATTGCATAGTAGGAGAAGGAGAGGTGTTAATTATAATTCCACCAAACAAAATTTGTTTATATGTCTATCAACAAGAATCGTTTGTATTCATATCAGTTATTTGCAACTTATGAAGTTGTAACATTGCTCAAAGATAATGAAAGGCATAGAGATTTGTAAAATCAGATAACCTGGAAGAGTGTTCCTAGAGAACACTGAATTTTCATAGAAGAAAACTAATAGTGATTTTGGCCTGTTTCAAATTGTTTCACAGTTTTCTCCTATATAAACATCTTTTCTCATTTTCCTAGACTAGAATGATGATAAATGAAATGAATGTTCTCCTTCAGTGTATTTTATGAAGGAAGTAGCTGGGTTAAGCAATTAAATGCCTTGCCAGCAACAAATATTAAAGGGTTAGAATAAGGTGAGAAAGACTATTTTTTCATCTGGAACCACTAAAAGAATTTATGATTTTGTCAATGACTGTTTCCCATTTCTTACCTACCCAGAAGACAGACACATACTTTTCATATTTTAAAATTCTGGTTGACAGCCACTGACCTAAGTGTGCAGCCAAGTTTAAGAACCATTGGTCTAAGTCATTTGTGGTACTCAAGTTCCTCCTTTTATCATATAGCATTGAATCTAGAGTCGACCACATGGTCCACTTCTGGTCAATGAGACATAAAGTCAATTTTTTTAAGAGAATGATTATGGGGAAGCTTTTACTTCTCTCTTCGAGGATACCAGACATGGTTGGCATTGTTCCTTAGTCTCTTTCTTCTGCCTTAAATGCAGATGTAATGGCTGAAGCTGTTGTAGCCATCTGGCTACTGTGATGAGACAAGCACAAGGATAAAAACTGACAATCTAAGCATAGCAAAGCAGAAAAATAGAATCAGGGGCCCTGATAGCATTGTTCAGTAGTTAAATCAATGCCAGAAACAACTGACAACATTCAGATATTTTCTTTAAGCAGACGTATCTTTAAGTCATATTTATTCTGTTTAAACCTCTGTTACCTGCGGCTGAGAGCGTTTCTAGGTGATACATGTCATTTTCCACAAAATGTAGCTTTCTGTACTCATTCTTGTCTGATAAAATCTAAATCTACAACCTGTAATTGCCAATGATAACATTCTTTCAATTTGGTCTCTCTCCTCTCTCTCCCTCTCTCTTCTCATATATATATACACACACAATGAGAGAGAAATCATATTGATAAATCATACTATAGATGCTGTCTTAGACTTATTTTTTTAACCTTATATTTAACATTTTCCTTATATTCCTCTAAACTCTAAAACATAACTCTTAGCAATTCTTAGTATTGTATTATATAGATTAATTTTAGAGATTAGCCAAACTCCTATGGGAGCTTTGTTTCCAATTTTTTTTTATCATTATTGGTGTGAAGCTCTATCTTGTATTTAATCTTCATGAGCATCTCTGATTATTTTTCTTAGAATAATGTTTTAGAAGTGTAATTACTAGAAGAAAGGATAGTCATGATTTTGAACCTATTGATACCAGTTATCAAATTTAATTCCAAAAAGTTAAGAACAGTATTATAAAAGATTTCCATATTCTCTTCATCCTCACCAATAGTGAGTAATATTTTCTCATCATTTTGTGGTTGAATTATCATTCTATTACATACTTTTTTAAAACCTGACATAACAAAAATCCCTATTTATTTATTGAAATTCATTAAAAATGGTTTAATTTGGATGCAGTTTACATCTTTACAATATTTAATCTAAATGAAATCTGGGAACATGTCTATTTGTCTTTTTTTTTTTTTTGATATGAGCACTGTTTTCTCAGCTGTCTTTCTATTTTCAAGAAATGGCCTAAGTTTGCCCACTCACTGCCAGTGGAGGTACTTACCTAATTCTCCTCTCAGATCATAAGAGAGAGAATTGATAATGTAAATTCAAGATGACCCTGCTACCTGATAGCATTTGCATGCACAAGTAATCTCAGCAGAATAACTCCCACTGCTTGTTTTCCTCCATGACTGGTCATTCCTTTTTTCCTCTCTGTAATAAAACATGTTATGCTTGAAAATATTTTTAAATCAGTTTGTTTGAGCTCTACTAAAGTGTCTGTATTCCTAAGGATGTGTCCAAATGCTAATCTCTGTAGATTAGGATAATATATTACAACCTAAGTTTTGTTTTTAGAAATATAAGGGTATACTCTTAACACCGGAGGTTGAATTGGAAAAGCTTGTTGACTTACTTTCTACTTCAAATCTCTACAAGTGTTCAAAAATTTGCCTGTCTTAGGGCTCAACCCTGTATACTCTTTCCACATGCTAAGTAGTTTCTTTTAATTTAGGTGTCATCTTTAGTATTATTGATGGAAGTGTCCTCTCAAAATGAACCCTCATGAATATTTAGCATGGCTGGCACTGTAATGTAAATTGGCTCTTCTGCCTCTTCATTGGCTTACCAGGACTCATTTTAGGGCATTCCTTTAAGTACACAACTCTTCATTAGCATTATAATAGGTCATTTGTATTGATCTCTGTAATAGAGGTGTTTTTTGTTTTTCCTGACTGATTTGAAACCAAAGCTAAGAGGTTTTGTTTATTGGTTTGGTTATTGGTTTTGGGTTTTTCTCAAGTAATATTTAGATAGTTCTTGAAGATTTCCGAGCAATGGATTTGAGTAAGTCAACGACACGGTAAAATTACGGAAAATGGGTTCTCTGTGGCAATGATGACTTATAGTAGTCAGTGAAAATTTAAGGAAGGAGTGGGCAGAAGATATGTGAAGCCTGCAGTCCTCAAGACAAAGGATAATCAGTTGGATGAACTACCTTGAGCTGCAGATAATAAATAATGTTTTAATTTTCACAATAGTTTATATCAAAAGTTTCCATTAAATCAAACTGATCAAACTGTGGTTAAAAGTGGACGTAATTGGAACTTTTCCTAACAGTGTCTCTATAATTTTGGGTCAGACGATTTTATAATTCTTTAATCATCTGTTTTAGATCCCAAGCAGTTATTACTACATTTTTATTCATTGTTTTGGAAAGCATGAAAAACTAAAATATTAATTCCAAGAATATGGAGTTTTTAAATCATGAAACAACTATCCATATTTCAAACCTGATGCTTCTATTTTGAAGACTTCTGCAACTTGATTTTTTTTAACCTAAAATGGATCCATTTTAATACTGCTGACAACTAAAAATTGGCACTTGCCATCTGCCTCTACAAGGATTAAGTCATTAGCCGCTGCAGTCGCTGACCTTCAACACATCCTGAAAGGAGTTCAGGGTGCAGATCAGGAATGAGGCCCTCTGTGCTCTGGGAAAAACTGGCAGAACAGGCCTTCAGATAGTTAGATATTTTGTAATTGTATTGTGGAAGAGAGTATTTTGTTTAGCTAACATTAAATATTTCATTTATAAGGAGAAATAAAGCAGAGATGGGTTGTGGGAAAGATAGGGAAGAAGATGAGGCTGACTAGCAGATATCCAGGAAGGCAAGAGAGGTCTGGAGTTCTGCACTACATGAGCATAGGCAGAAGTGGTGGACGAATGTGGTTGAACATGCCAGAAAGTCAAAAACCAACACCAGCTGTGTGAAGTCTGTGAGGTAAACTTGCTTCTGAAACACAGCTCTGGGCCATCAAATGCTTCTTAGATGTTTACTGTTAAAGTAGAAACCAAATCCATGTTGTTAGAAAGCGGTTTCCAGGACTTCCCTGGTGGTTCAGTGGTTAGGACTCCGAGCTTCCACTGCAGAGGGTGAGGGTTTGATCCCTGTTTGGGGAACTAAGATCCCCTCATGCTGCGCAGTGTGGCCAAAAAAAGAAGAAAAAAGCAGTTTCCTGCATATATCTACTTGGAAAGATGATACAACTATGGGAATTCACCAAATTTATTGAACTTTTATTGTATGCAAGGTATGATACTATGCAAAATTGTTATGAGGAAGCATTTGTCCACAAGAAGCTTATAATCTAGCAGGAAAAAAATCAGGCACTTCAGTTATTGTAGGAATCCATAGCATGCTCATAACTCAGTGGGGAAGGGAAGTGAACCAACTGAGGGCCTAGCAGGTACAAGGCAATGGGCCAAATGTCCACGTGGAATCTCCACAGCAAGTGAAGTAGAGATTATTGTCCTATTTAGAAATGAAAAGCATGCTTTAAAAGGCTATAAAATTTCCCAGAACATGCAGTTACTAAGTGTCAGAGCCAAAATGAGCTGAAGTCTGCTTGATACCAAAACCTGCCTTTATCCCCTAATGTGAGCTGCCTCAAATCAAGTAGAATGTAAATATCTTCAATAAAAAGAAGAAACCTAATTTTTCTTATATTCCTTCTAGTATAGTTTGAAGAATGCTGTGAGGAAGTTTCTGGACGGAAGGGGACTCCAGCTGCAGAGATTTGTGTAAAGAAAAGCTAACTGGCTGCCTGCCTAAACCCTCAACAGGTGGCATTTATCTTGGTCCGTATACTATGGTCCTGGCTCTTCGAAACTGGCTCAAGAAAACTGATTCACTCTTAGCATACTCAGGAGACATTGATGTAAAAGCCAAAATGACAAATTTTAAATTTATGGCAGACCATTAATCAGATGAGATATTCACTTCTGATGTAGATACATTCTTTTCTCACACAAAAAAATTACAGGGAAATCAAGCAGAAAGTTCTTGTTGACAGGAGCTAGCAGATGGATGAATTAAGTGGCTAATAATATCAAGATAAATTGCGTTCATTTATTATAGAATTACGGAACAAATTGATATGAACTATTATATTTAAACATTGTGTTAGACCTTGAGGAACAGCACGGAATCAAAAGATCAAAAAGTCAAAATCACTGTCCTCAGCAGCTCTCAGTCGGCTGGGAGAGACACAAAGAAGTAGATGGCTACAAAACAATTGATAAAAGCTTTCAGAGGCAGGCATTCATTCAATTATGGAGAGACCATTATTCAAGATGCGGGTCAGGTGGGGGAAGCTACAGAGGCCGCGTAGAGTAGGCAACACCTGAGTTACATCATGAATAATGAGCAGAAGTTCCCTGAAGGAAGCAGGAAGTGGATAAGAGGAGGAGGAGGTTTCAGACAGAAGTAACAGCTCAGGCGAAGACCAGAGACAAAGGATGGCTTGGAATTTTCAAACTGTAAGTAGTTATATTTGTGAAGAACAGTCTAAGTCTAGTCTTGGGTGTAATGACATGAGGCTGGGCCATTTTACAAAGAACACATTACATTCGTGTTCATATTGTGGGGTATTTATGGAAGAGAAGCAGAATTGAGTCTGCTTATAAGGGGTTCCTTTTGGCAGTTTTTGCCTTGGGTTCTTTGTCACGGTATGATAGATACGAACATTGGTCATTCGAGCTTTATATTTCTTTCATTAATTTTTTAATGCTTTTTCTTACAATTTTTCTGTTTCAACTAAGTTTTATATTGATATAAAGTTGTTAATAGCCTTTTTATTCACTGCAGTTATAATGTTGTATATAATGTTGATATTTGTGATAATTTTTTTGGTTGTTGCTTTGAAATTTCATTATATTATGTCTAGATGTGGGTGTTTTTCAAATTTATTCCTCTTTGCTAAACTGAGTGTAAATTGTGGCTTTAAAAATAGTTCCAGGGCTGCCCTGGTGGCGCCATGGTTGAGAGTCAGCCTGCCGATGCAGGGGATATGGTTTGTGCCCCGGTCTGGGAGGATCCCGCATGCCGCGGAGTGGCTGGGTCCGTGAGCCATGGCCGCTGAGCCTGCGCGTCCGGAGCCTGTGCTCCGCAACGGGAGAGGCCACAGCCGTGAGAGGCCCGCGTACCGCAAAAAAAAAAAAAAAAAAAAAAAATAGTTCCAGGAACTTTATCAGCCGTTATCTTATTTCATTCCAAAACTTAGGTACTTGGTAGGCCACTTTCCTCCATCCATGTTTTGTTCATATTTTCTGTCTTGTTTTTCTACAGTGACTTCTGCATAGTTTTAGATGAGTTTTCCAGTTTTCTAACACTTTTTCTCCCATCTCTTAAATGCTCATTGAGTTTTAATTTCAGTTATTATAATTTTTATTATGAAATGTTCTTTGGTTCCTTTTCAAAACTGTTTTGGCAATCTTACATGCTCATTCTTATTTTCAGGCCCCTATTTTATTTCTTGAAGCATATTAAGCATTAATTTTAAATTTTGCAATAAATCTAACATCTGTGCCTTTATAGTTTTGATTATAATGGTTGTGGTTTCTGCTGGCTTTGCTCATGCCACGTCATTTCATTATGAGTTTTGTGATTATTGAGTGTATGTATATCCCTGGCAAGTTTATTGATTGGGATATTTTGGCATCTGGGTTAAAAGGTGGTGCTTCACAGTGTATTTTCTACTGCCTTTGATAAGTACCTCAGAGTATTACCTTCCTGGGATCAGCTTGAACTAAATTCTGGGATTAAGGGTTACAACTACCTACCATCAGGAGGACCAGCTGTGGTATGCATTTTCAGGGGAGGTTTCTTTTTTCCCAGCCCAGTGCCAAGATTTGAGACAGGTGCTTTCCATGCTTTCCCCTTGAGAAGGGACAGAGATTTATTTCTGGCCATCATTACTAAACTGATAGGTGTTGTGGGGTACCAGTTAACTGTGGGGGGTCTTCTGTTAGATGCTCCACTTTAGTAGATTCCTCAACTATGTCTCTTTCCACTGCCACCTCTCCACCTGCACTCATAGAACATAAAAGCTAAAAATCAGTCGGAGCTGGCAAAGACTCTAAAGCAAAAGCCAACGTCAGTGCTCTGTTTACCTCTTTGGGTTCTGTTTTCACCAAGATTTTGGTCTCAAAGGAGTCTTTTTATTCTTGTAGATGAATAAATGCACTTTAAAAGATGTTTGAAAATACTGTAATCAAGCTATTTTAAGTTCTCAGTGGGAGCATTGTACCTAGCCCAATATATTGTCATCAGTAGAACCCCATACCTTTTTAACTATGGTAGCTGATGGAAGTTTTTGGTTTGGTATAGCTGGCATTGTCAGAGTTCCCATTTTCTTAAAGGCATCAACATACGATTGAAATTTTACTCATCAGAAAGAATTTTACAGGTACCTCCCTCTCCTTTCCTGTCGTTGATGAATACTGTGACATCAAACTGAGACTAGAAATAAGTGAGAGAAGGCAGCACTCTGATAACAGGTAGAGAAGCTGGCTTATATTGAAAGTAAGGAGGAAATAAACTCTGGCATGGATTTACTGCTCATTGAGTACTCATATAACAAAAGCATCCAAATAAGCTGAATGTATTAATATTAGAATTTATTAATAATAGAATACCTGAAGGTATTACTTTTCTGCTAGATAAAGAAGTTCTTGGTGGTCAGCTTTAAGAAGTAATCAAAAACCCTAAGAAACAGGAGAGTTGGTCAATCCTTTTCCAGGGACCTGTCATCCATGTAGACACTGCATGCATAGTGTGATTAGGAATGAGGGAGCAGCGGGCAGAAAGGCAGAGACTTCTTATTCTGTGGATGAGCCAACAGGCCACAGTCTCCTACTGGAAAATTAAAGTCATTCAATTTGCCCATTTTACCCAGTGGGATTCCACAGAAACAATTCAAAGCACAACAGTGCCGATATTATTGCTGACATCATAGAGATCCAGCAGAACTACAAGGAGAAAAAAAAAAAAAGAAAAAAGAACTGTACCTCTTTAGAATTACAAATTAAATGTGTGTGAAATATCCCCACCCTAGCTTTACTGCCTCCTCAAATCTGGCTCAGGGGATATGTGAAAAATATAGATTTGACAAGTGAAACATAAATAACCTATTTAGTTTCTTGGTAGCTGAATATATTTTTGTCATTAGCCTAGAGAGATGGCAAAAGAGAAAATCAACTATTTAAGTACCCTGTGGGTAGCCTGCTCCAGAAAGTGATGAAACAAAACAAATAGTTGTTTTCATATTGCTCCCTCGTGCAGCTGGCACGGAGCGGTGTTATTTCTTGAGTCTGAGGTAAATGCTGGATTTCTAGATTGCTAGATATTATATGTGTATTTCAGGATATTAGTTTTTCCACAATGTTCTCAGGAAAATTAACGAAAAATAACTATAGGATGTACAAAATCTGTGTTTCAAATAAGTGACCTTAGGGGAAAGAAAGAGATAGATACCATATATTTGGGGAATTAAAATTGCAATCATCACAGATTTTTTTTTTTTTTTTTTTTTTTTGCGGTACACGGGCCTCTCACTGCTGTGGCCTCTCCTGTTGTGGAGCACAGGTTCCGATGCCAGGCCCAGTGGCCACGGCTCACAGGCCCAGCCACTCCACGGTATGTGGGATCCTCCCGGACCGGGGCACGAACCCGTGTCCCCTGCACTGGCAGGCGGACTCTCAACCACTGTGCCACCAGGGAAGCCCCACAGATTTTTTTTTCAAACAGTATTACATGAAACTTTTAAATGCACTCTATTTTTTCTTCTCCTTAAAACAGCAAATACCTGGATCAGCTATGTAGTTAATAGCTAATAAAATGAAGTGTCATGAAATTACAGTTTCCTGTAGAACAGAATATATTTGCAGACAGCAAGCACTGGAAATAGTAGTAGAATAGTCACCTATTATAAGGTGATTTCATCTCTAAAAAAATCCAATTGCATGAATGGTTCCCGCTTCGGCAGTACATATACCAATTGCATGAATGGCATTGTAGTAGTCTATACTTTCCTTGGTTGGAGGATTTTGAACTTGGTTTTTACTAAGATTAAAGACTCTAATAATTATAGAAAGTATTATGCTCAAATAAAACACTGAATCTATTTTCAGAAGAAAACTTTTGTTACCTGGTTTCTTTGATTTGCTCACACAAAGCTTAATAAAATCTAGTTAATCAGTGTATAGCTTTTATGGTTGACATAGAATAAACCTTGGAGCTAAATTGCAAGAAGTAGAAGAAGGACTAAAAGTGTAGAAACCTGGTTTTTAGCTGTAGTTCTGCAAATAACTAGATGGACCATCTCCCAATTTTCAAAACTTCTTTGGACCTTAGATTCTTGATCTATGGACTGAGGAGCTTGCATCAGAGGCCTGTTCTAGTCTAAACTTTATAAAGATTAAGAAGTATATTATTAGCCAGGATGATTCAGTTGCAAAAAATAAAAACCCAACTCAATGTGGCTTTTACTGTAAAGGGAATTAATTTATGGGTTAACTTGGAGGAAGGTCTGGAGGTAGATCACTTCCAGCAGTGGCTGGGTCCAAGGGCTTGATGAGTACCTCAACAGTCAATTTTTCTGTGTCCTCTTACCTTGTAATTGCTTTCCTTTGCTGCTTTTTTAGGCCAATAGTTTACATGAAGTAATTATGAATTTCCTGCCTTAGTTATCCTACATATAACAATGCCAGAGAAAGAAAACATCTCCTTTCTAATAGTTCCAGCAGGGTCCCAAAACTGATGCTGGCTTGTCCATCCCTATTCTGTGGTTGAGGGAGTAGACTTCTCTCATTCCTCAGGCATGGGCTATGTTTCTATTCTTAGGTTGAGGGGAGGGAATGCCCCTCCTCCCCAAACTACGTGAACAGCATTGTGTGGCTTCCATAAAAGAAAACTTAGGCTCTACTACCTGAAATGGAAAAGGGAAAAAAAAAGGTATACCAAGAAGACAAAACTAACAGATGCTCAGCACAGATCTTCCTTGCTTGATGAAAAAAATCAGTCATATTCATTTCTTCATATTTTGTTGACATTGAAAATATATTTTACTATGTTGCCATAGCTTAAAATAAGTCACTTTCAAAAACAAGCATAGAAAGAAATATTTTTTAAATCAGCATTTTGTAACCTTCAATGTAATAATTTATTCAAAGATAATCATCAGCATAAGCTAAAGGAAATTTAACCACCAAATGCCATGTGGAAATTTAGTTGGATCATGTATTTTTTTAAAATGTTATAAAATAACTTCTGGAGTAATAGGAGAAATTTTAATATGGGCTATATGTTAGTGATACTAGTGATGTTTTGTTTTGATAATGGTGTTATTGTAGTTATGTGGGAGCATGGCCTTTATTCTTAGGATACCCAAGTTGAAGCATTTTGGGGATAGATGGGTGGGATCTGCAACTTAATTGAAATGGTTCAGTAAAATAAACACACACACAACACACATATGTGTGTGTGTATATATTTATGTATGTATATATTTGTATGATACATAGATATATATCTCTATCTGTCAAAGAGATATAAAGCAAAAAAATTCCTAAGTGCTATTTCATTTTTCTAAACAACTTGGAATTGATTGTGTAATTTTTTTAAGTATCCACAATAAATGATACACTTTTGGAATGCCATTATGAGTCACATCACTCCAATATTTATATCTTTTTCCATTCCTCCATCCTATCATATTCCCTCATCCAGAGAATAACAAATGGTGCTCAGAGATCACTGATCATGTGTAAATATTCCTTGTTGCCAATTCTTACCCATTTCTTAGCCATGCCAGTTACTGTTAAAAAGTAGCCAGTTATTTGCAGCTTCTGTTCCTCTCTTCCTGACCCAACAAAGGTTGGTAGTTTCTCACTCCTACAGTCAGTGGAATTTGGAATGATCCTCTCTGCTGCTCTGTAACACTAATATTTATAATTTTTGAGCACTTATGATATGGCAACTTAGCGTTAGCTGATATAATGACTAAAAGCCCCGTATGATTTAGGCAAACTATTGTTCCAGTCCCTACCTGAGTCAAACCACAACCAACTATCTTCTGCCTGAATTACCACTCTAGGCTCCCAACAATTTGACCTTGTTCCTATGTAAATGATCTTCTCCAAGGCGGCTGGAGGGACATGCCACAGGTCAGACAGGAATTTTTGTTGGTAGCTGCACAGTCCTCAGCTTAGATCAATGCCTGGCACACCAGTGGTACTATATAATTAACAAATGAATGAATGGATGCCATTTATCTCCTAAAACATTTTAATGGCTTACCTTTGCAGTTCAAATAATATGCAAACCCCTTACCTTGGTTCACAGGGCCTTCCATGGGCTTTCCCCTGCCTACCTTTCTTATCTCCGGTACTATACTCTTCCCCCTTATTCACATTAGCCTTCTTTCCCCAACTGTGCCAAGTTTACTCCTGCCTTCAGGTTTTCATGCTCTTTTTGGAGGGGAAGGGGGGTCATATCCTCTGCCTGGAATCTTCTGCCTCCAAATCTTCCTTTGATTGGCTCTGTCTTTTCAGGCACATCTCGAGTCAAATATCACTCCCTTAGACTTTCTTGATGGCCACCCAGTCTTAACTAGTCCCTCTAGCCAGACACTGTTGATTACACCACCTCCATTTGTTTTGTTCACAGTCCTAAGCACTATCTAAATTTACCTTTTCCATGTATTAGTCTATTTTCTGTTGTCCACCACTAAAATGCAATCTCCACATGTCCAAGGACTTGATCTGATAAAGATTTAACAAAGAATTTCTAGCTCTTAGGGCAGTTCTTGGCACAAAGTAAGTTTGAAATGAATGCACTTATTTTGAAAGAAGAAATCTGGAAATTGAGGCTTAGGTCAATATTGAACTCAAATTTATGTGAAGTTCATGCTTGTATTTGTGAACTTGTAAATGTAATGTATATATTCATTTTCTATATGAATCTAGACTCTTCCAACCAAAGTCAAAACTGGGCATATTTTTCTCTGGGTATTTTCTGTTTATTGGGTATACTTTTCCCTCTGTTGTAGATTCAGGTGGAGCAATTGTAGAGAAAAATATTCTTAGCTTTTTTTTTTTTACATCAAACTACTACTTTTTAAGAATTTGGTCTTTCAGGCTAACCTGTCTATACCTTCTTTTGTTTTTTCTTGGAAACCATGAGAAACCAAAACTAGGAATGAAGATAATTCACTCTAGAGCTTTAACTGTAATGGATAACTCCTAGCAAAGCTCCTTTTAGAGATGGACTAAACTGGTCCCCAAAAAATTCTGTCAGGTTACATGTGTTTGAATCACTTTTTCTTTCTGTTAATTCAGGTACACGAAATTATTTACATCATGCACCTTTAAATAAAAAACAGTACAGTTGTTTTTCTCACACAAATAAAGTTGAATATGTTCATTTGATAAATCCTGACGTTTGTAACATTTAAAGTATTTTCACCTACGTTATCTCATGTTAACTTTGAAACAGTCCGAGGAGATGGGTATGTCATAAAACAGCCCTCTTTAACGGATGGGCACATTGAGGAATAGCATGGCAAGGAGCACATCTATATAACAATGGACAACAAACTAGAAGAGTCACAACTAAAAGTTAAGTCTCTTGCTTTTTTGTCCAGGACTGATCTTTTCATGTGAGACAAGATACAGATAATGGTATCAATAGGTAAATGTTATTAGAAAGATGTCACAACAAATGAGAATATTTTTAAAAGAATAAAAAATCAGACTTTTAGATGGCTTATAGCATCAATGTTTTGAATAAGACACAGAGAATGAATTGTCATTGTCTTTAAGCACCTAAAATGAACAATGGAAATGGCCATATTAGGCATTGGAAAAGAAGCCATTAAGGCAGAATGCTTATCAGATTAAAGGCCTGTATTAAATCTCATTTTCAACACAGGAAAACTGTACCTTTCCTGAGCGTCAGCTAAAATACCTTTATTTCTTGCTTGGCTGAAATCATAATTTAGACATATGTGATAATTGAATCTGAATAGAAGCAAGTTTTACTTAGTTTGGCTCCTCTTACAAATGATATATGTGGATGAAAACTTGTACATTTAGCTAATTATCTAAACAATGTTTCCTTTATAATGTTAAATGTTGCGCTGAAGGTAACAAATAGAAAGATGAATTTATTATAAGTTAGGGTCCCATTAGGAAAAGGTAGCACACTCAGAATTACTCCAAAAGGGTTTATTTTCAAGGGTGTGAGGAGGATATAGGATGATCTTTCCTCTGACCTCCTTTTAGAGCTCCTTGTTGGTGGACTCAAACCTGAAGCCAGAGGCAAGGTCAGCCTCTGAGGGCAAAGGGCAGGACAGGGCAGGGTGGAAATAGATCTGGAGGTGCAAAATGAAGGTATCTGGCAGAGTTATAATAGTGATGAAGGTGATACTGGTTAGAAAGCTAGCATTTATTATTTACTATCTATCCATATTTGTACTTAGCATTCATTGACTCAGTTAATTTTCCCAAATAGCCTATGAATTCAGTAGTCCCTCTGTGTCACAGGTGAAGAAACTGAAGTTTTGAGAGATTACGTGCTCTCAAGTGAATTTCTTAAAGGTGCATTCGTGATTATCCTTGTACTCGGGGACAAAGTCCATGAGGAAAAAGGAAAGCCAATGTCAGCCTATGGCAAGGAGAATTTGCCACAGAATACTGTTTTGATTATTTCTCTTGGAAAAATTTTAAAACGCTGATATATTTTTGCTTAGGTATATATTTTGATTAATAATATGTAATAAAGTACAGCTAAGTTTTTTTCAAACTATCTAGACCTAACAAGAAAAATAGTCTGATAGAAAAATTTTCCCATGTTTTCTCACTGGAAAAAGTTAAGAAGGTATACTAATAAAGATTAGTCTCCCAGCACACTCCCGGTCTTCTGATAAGCTTTAGGAAGAAATAAGCCAGGGAGACATAACTGTTAGATACATGTTTTCACTTTCTTCTTTGCTTTCACTATTCAACAAACAGGCTTTCCCTACCTATTTTGTAAATGACTGGTGTAAACACTTTGTAAATGAAAGCTGAAACATGAGGTTCACCTTGGATCTCAGTTGGAAGGTTAGAAAACATCTGGATGAGATAGCACATAAACCTTTCTGTGGTACTTTCCCAGGACCATGAGCTAATAAATACTGAAAATGGATCTTGTACCCAGGTGTGCTTTCAAAGTCTGCCTCCCTACCACTTTGCCATATCGCTCTCTTGACCTTTCCTCTGTAACTACACAAGGGGAACAAAGTACAACGAACACATTGGTATTTTGCATAGATTGGTATGAAAACTGGTTACTCTTTGTTTCATATTCCACCACATTCTACGAGGATACCTAAAATCAGTGCCAAAAAGTAGTTCCATAGGGCACAAGACTGAATGGTTTAGAAAGAAGAGAGGAAAAGACAACAATACTAAGACAGGTAACACTAACTCACCTCTCAGGAGACTTTATCAGAGGTCTCTTTAGAGTCTCCATGAGTTGCTTATAATGAATGTAGGAGTATCATATTTGACCAGAAAGTATGACCAATGTAGACAGACCCAAGTATCTCAAGCCTGATACTCAAGTACTGTGAAGATTCATGACTCAAAACTAACAAACTCACATCAACTTTTTCTGTACCTGTGCCAGTCAAACTCTTGCCTCTGTCTAACTTTACATCTTCTGTATAAAATGGGCATAGAAGTCTTTACGGCTTTTTCTGGAGGCTGATGAAGTAATTTGTAGAAGATACTTTTAAATCCCCAGAGATTCTTGCAACCAATTCATTGCAGGTATTTTTCCACGGTTTATTTTACCAGCTGAAAATTTGCAGGCCATATTACCACATAAATATTTGTTCTAGTTTAGTGCTTGAGAGGTGGAATGGTGTTTCTTGCATGCTATTTTATTGATAGAAGAGTTTAGTTGAACTCCATGGAAAAATACAGACCATGGAAGAATTGATTGCTTTGCTAGAATTACACTTCAGAGATCTGCGCCACTTTATGGACCTCTTGGATGTTACCAGATAACACAGCAAACTCTCCCTCCCCTTTTAAAAAAAATTTGGACACTATTAATACAATAGAAGAGACACATAGAATTAATTTTCTTTTTCCCCACTTTTCAGATTTTTAAAGTACTTGCTACTAACTCTGCTCTGAATTCTTTAAAAGCTTAATGTTGACCATGCTGTCTTAAACCATCTCTATAGGATGTGTTGGCATCCTCTATAGTATATACTCTGTCTTCCACGTACCCCAATGAATCCGCTTGGATAGCACAAGGAGATCAGCTCGGTGCTTTGTGGCCACCTAGGGGGTGGGATAGGGTGCTTTGTGGCCACCTAGGGGGTGGGATAGGGAGGGTGAGAGGGAGGCGCAAGAGGGAGGGGATATGGGGATATATGTATACATATAGCTGATTCACTTTGTTATACAGCAGAAACTAACATAACATTGTAAAGCAATTATACTCCAATAAAGATGTTAAAAAAAAATCAAAACAACTCACTGAGTGGTAAACTGATGGCTGATATCCAGCTTTCCTTGCTGGCTATAGTCAGTGCCATGAAGCATTACCCACAGGATGGACTTTCTTCCTGGCATTATTTTCCTTCACATTTCAGCTCCTGAGCCTGTGAATATGGATCAGAGCTTGAAAAAAATCTGTGATTTGCTTGGAAAAAGATTGCATGAAGTGCATCAGTGCTTTCCCGGCTGAAAACATCTGTTAGGAGACACAAATTTAGCTTCTCATTGTTTGCTTCCTGAGTATCAGACAGAGTTTATTATTTAACTGATGATTGGGAGAAACGGCCTCCTGCAACAATCTGGCCACAAACTGAAGAAGGTTTTTACATTTGTCATTTAAATTACCTTGAGAGGAAAGGATTTGGGAATGAAATGTTGACCTTTAATCCTTGCTGGCTAAGAAATCAACTCTTAAGAGTATTTTCAGAAGCGAATATATTCATACATATATATTGGTGTGTGTCTGTGTCTGTGTGTGTATATATATGTGTGTATATATATATGTATGTATGCTTAAATTGTAAGCTTTAGGAAGCCACTTTGCTTAAGAACAGGAAAAAAGATTTTAAAATATATAAGGTAACTTGAATTTAGCAAAGATGAAAGGAGGGAATTGCTTGAGGGATTTTATGAGATTATATTGAAATGAAATTTAATCAAATTGCAGCTAATAAATACCCCAGTACACCAGAATGGAAGCCAGTGGACACCATCTCATGTAGTATAATATATCAGTTACTAAGGGAGCTTTCCAAAAATTAATTTGTTTCCTCACCTAAATGTTTGAAGAAGCTAGAATGGAGAGTAACTTACCATCATCCTCCATACAATTGGAATAGATATGAATGTTCTTGAGTTTATTATTTCATTACATCTGTAGATGCAGTACTTTCAACCATGTGATCCTATGTCTGCAGATTGTTTACTGTTTTCTGCTCTTCTAGTCAGTTGAGTAGGTTTGGTGAGGTGGCTCTCAAACCTGACTGCTCATTATATCACCTGGGAAGAATTTTTAGTAGATACTTGTGTCCAGACTCCCATCTAGACCAAATGAGTCAGAATTTCTTAGATTGTAATAGAGACCTGAATGAGTGGCTGTGCAATTGTAGACTTAGGTGACTTGTTATGACTTCTTTAGCTGAACCATGAAGTGAATAGACAAATGCTAAATCCCATCAAGGGACACAAAATCAGGGTTACCACTTCTTTTAAATACTGTTTGAAGCCAGGACTCAACATTCAGTGTCTTGTCACAACTTTTTGAGGTCTGTATTATCTGTGTTTTAGAGATGATGGCAGAGAGGGTCACTGAAGTTAAGAACATTTCCGTAGGACATATCACTTAACACATCGTAGAGTAAGGATTTAAATCCAGGTGGATTTAAATGGAATTAAAGTCAAATTCTTAGCTTCTTCATCAGTGGTTTTCATTCGTTGATTCAACCTCATTTTTTATAACAAATATTTTGAACCTCCCTATGCTATCTTGAAATTCTATTCATAATATCTCTTTCAAAAAAGTAAAAATAAGTCCCTAACTGTAATGAAATAAAAGATAAATAAAAGGAAAGTAATTTAAACTAAAAATAATAACCAGCACATTATTTCTTTGTCTAAACACTCAGGTACTACCACACTAGAAGCTTAACGTAGCCAGCTGCTTGTACCTATAATTAACCTTAGAATCACTGAATGCCACAGCTTCACATGAACGTTGACACAGATGTGTAGGCAACTTGTGTACTGTGAGCAGCATTGTAGTCAAGGACACAAGTTTTTCCAAGAGTGAAACTCTTGATACGCTTATGAACAAAACAGCATAATTTTCCCCTTGACTTATAATGTAGGTGAAATCTTGGAAAATTCAGTGTGTAATTAAAACTTTGTGAAAGTTATCTTGTGTCTATGTAAAATGGACTTAGATTCTGGGCTCTGATAATTATAAACAGGTTTTTCACTTATGTGGCTGTTTGGAAATTCAAAAGCCATACAGAATGCTTTACCGTACTTTGTATGGGACTCTCTGGTGAATTTCAGAAATATAAGACTCTCTAGCCCTTACCCATTAAATGCCAGTAGAACCCTCGAACCTTCTTCCCCCCAAAACTATATTGGTTAGCTGGGTAACTAGAAACCCAGGTCTGCTATTATGTGCTTAGTCAAGGAGCATCTTCTCTGAAGCTTTCTGTATTTAAAGTAGTGTTTCTTATAGATATTAATGACACAGAGCAAAAGGTGAAGCAACAGAAGAAATGTGATACTGATGTCATTCCATTACTTTCAAGATGGGAACAAACTGACACATAAAGATGCTGTGGAAGAAAAAAAATTATTATTTTTCTCAAATTTATTTGTCTAAGATGTTCTTGTGACACTTCAGAAATTCATAACAGGAATCTGTCATTGACTCTACTCTGGCCCACAGTGAAGCTAAGAATAGCTTTTGCTCTAGGCATTTTTTCCTTTAAGCCACAATAGAGAGAGAATGAGAGGTGTTTCACTTCAATCACTTAGATTTTGGTCAAATTTTGTTTCCTAAACCTTAGCCACCAACTTGGTCTGATTTGAATGAAAGCTCTAAAAACTGAATGAGCTGGGCATTCATTCATCCTTAACATCTTTTTTCACCATTTACTTCTTATTATAACT
>NC_083325.1:47021012-47114912 GCF_963455315.2 Globicephala melas | reverse complement strand
GGTTATTACAGAGTACTGAGTAGAGTTCCCTGTGCTATACAGTAGGTCCTTGTCGACTATTTTATATATAGTGGTGTATATATGTTAATCCAGTCTCCTAATTTATCCCTCTCCTCCGCCTTTCCTCTTTGTAACCATGAGTTTGTTTTCTACATCTGTGAGTCTGTTTCTGTTTTGTATATAAGTTCATTTGCATCATTTAAAAAAATTCCACATGTAAGCAATGTCATATGATACTTCTCTTTGACTTACTTCACTTAGTATGATAATCTCTAGGTCCATCCATATTGCTACAAATTGCATTATTTCATTCTTTTTTATGGCTGAGTAATATTCCATTGTATATATGTACCACATCTTCTTTATCCATTCATCTGTCAATGGACATTTAGGTTGCTTCCATGTCTTGGCTATTGTGAACAGTGCTTCAGTGAACATTGGGGTGCATGTATCTTTTCAAATGATGGTTTCCTCTGAATATATGCCCAGAAGTGGGATTGCAGGATCATATGGTAGCTCTATTTTTAGATTTTTAAGGAACCTCCATACTGTTCTCCATAGTGGGTCTGTACCAATTTACATTCCCACCAACAGTGTAGGAGGGTTCCCTTTTCCTCACTCAAATGGGTAGTTGAAATTCCCAAAGAAAGGTCAAAACAACACATAGCCATGAACAATGTAAAAGAATGTTTCCTTCCTTTGACAGGAGCAAACATCAACTACCTATTTAATTGAGGACAGGTGCTATCAACATTATTAACTTTCAAGAGAAAGCTGATGACAGAAAGTCTGCATGTCTTAAAATGAATCTAGGCTAGACTAGAGATTACTTCCTAGCTGATTAAAGTTCTTGATGTGGATTAAAGTTCTTGATGTGGGTTAAGTGTTTAAAGGATAGGATGGGAGAAAATTTTCCCCACCTGGGGAAAATGTTGAAATATTTTCTGTTCAAACATCATCTCTCTTCATACCAATGACAGGTAATTTTCACAGATTGAAAATTGCACTTCCTCTCTTTTTTCAATCTAATATCCCTTTGAAAAATAGTTTTTGGTTTGAAAAATGGATATTTTTCTCAAGTAAAAATAATACTTGGCAACTGATGCAAGCAACTTATCTCAGGTTGGGTTGAATTTGGGAAAGGTTTACATTTTCAGTGGTCGATAAAGGCTAGAGTTTTCTCTCGTAAATTGGTAATTTTTTATTGTAGTTGAGAAAAATAAAATTGGACTGAGAACGAAATAAGAAATTAATACCCCAATCCTTTATTTAAACATTAACTGCTTTCTATGCTAAGTCTCAAATAGATCCAAATTTCCTTTCTCCCATAATTCTGTAAAAAATACCAAATACCAAATTAAAAAAATTAATGAACCAAAGTGCTATTAAACTCTTAGCAGCTGACTCCCTCATGTGTGAGTGACCAAGAGACATATTTCTCAATGACAATAATGGAAATGAGTTGAGAGGGCTAAAACAAATGGGTTATTTTGGAATTAAGCATTTACCCACTGTGGGGTTTTTAAAATATATCAGAACCTTGGGTACTCCTCCCTTCAAGAGATGGAGGCTCCCTTGAGTATAGGCTGGAGTTAGTGATGCTTCTAATGAACAAACTAAAGCAGAAGTTATGATGTGTGGAGACTGGGGCAGAAAAAACAACACAGTGGCTTCTATCTTGGGTGCTCTTCGTTTTGGATCACTTTCTCAGGGGAAGGTCAGCTGCCTTATTATGAGGACATTCAAGCAGCCCAATGGAGGGGCCCATGTAGCCAGAAACGGAGGCCTCTTGTCAACAGTCATGTGGCTGAGGCTGTCTTGGGAGCCAATCCTCTGTTCCCAGTCAAGCTTTCAGATGACTCCTACTTCAGTTGGAACCCTGACCCAGAACTCCTGGAGCAGGCCCCTCTTGAATTCCTGACCCACGGAAACTATTAGACAGTAAATGTTTGTTGTTTAAGCCACTAATTTTAGAATAATTTTCATATAGCAGTAGATAACTAAAACACCAATAATATGTCTTTGATATTCATTTATATTTAAAATATTCACATATTTTCCATTTTGTCATATTGCAAGCCCAAAGGATATACTAGCTTCTTAATATGTCAACTAAAATATGTAGGGAGGTGAGGCTATTATTAGATTTAGTTTTAGTAGATCTTGCATGATTTTTCCAATTTATATTGTACTTTTACCATGTGTTCTTTCAGATTTATGAATAGATTTTCTGTAGCTAGTTTATGGACATAACTCCATCTTTCTTGTGATTGAATAAAAATTGATGAGCTGCCAGGCCTATAAGTGGTAGTGAACTCCAGGGATAAGTGCAGGACCTCTGGAGTCAGGCTGTTTGAGTTCAAATTCTGGCTTCACTACTAACCAGCTGTGTGACTTCAGACCAGTCACTGGTATCTCTGTGCCTCAATTTCTTCCTATGTGAAACAGACATAATAATAGAACCTTCTTCATAAGAGTTTCCAAATGTTTAAGCTGGTTGGTTTGACATCTCAAAATCAGTCAATGTAATTTACCACATTAATGAATGAAGGAGAAAAATCACATAATTCATTTTAATATATACAGAAAAAGCATTTAATAAATGCTACATCAATTCACAATTTAAAAAAACAACCCTCAAACTAGGAATAGAAGAGAAGCAAACACCTTTAATTTGTCAAAGGGCATCTATTAAACATTTAAAAATCTTATATTTAATCCTGAGATGTTGAAAGTTTTCCTTTTTGTTTGTTTTTTATTTTTTTATTTACTTTTTTAAACTTTTTATTTTATATTGGAGTATAGCCAGTTAACAATGTTGTGATGGTTTCAGGTGCACAGCAAAGCGACTCGACATGTAAACATACATATATAGATGTATACATATACATGTATCCATTCTCCCCCCAACACCTCTCCCAGCCAGGCTGTCGCATAACATTGAGCACAGCTCCCTGTGCTATATAGTAGGTCCTTGTTGGTTATCCATTTTAAATATAGCAGTGTATAAATGTCAATCCCAAACTCCCTAACTGTCCCTTCCCTCCATACTTCACCCCTGGTAACCATAAGTTTGCTCTCTAAGTCTGTGAGTCTGTTTCTGTTTTGTAAATAAGTTCATTTGTTTCATTCCTTTTTAGATTCTGCATATAGGTGATATCATGATGGTATTTCTCTTTCTCTGACATACTTGACTCAGTCTGATAATCTCTAGGTCCATCCATGTTGCTGCAAATGCTATTATTTCATTCTTTTCTATGGCTGAGTAATATTCCATTGTATATATGGACCACATCTTCTTTGTCCATTCCTCCATCGATGGACATTTAGGTTGCTTCCATGCCTTGCCTATTGTAAACAGTACTGCAATGAACATTGGGCTGCATGTATCCTTTGAGACCATGTTTTTCTCCAGATACATGCCCAGGAGTGGGATTACAGTGTCATATGGTAGCTTTATTTTTAGTTTTTTAAGGAACCTCCATACTGTTCTCCATAGTGGTTGTACCAATTTACATTCCGACCAACAGTGTAGGAGGGTTCCCTTCTCTTCACACCCTCTCCAGCATTTATTGTTTGTAGATTTTTTGATGGTCATTCTGACCAGTGTGAGGTGATACCTCATTGTAGTTTTGATTTGCATTTCTCTAATAATTAGCAACGTTGAACATCTTTTCATGTGCCTTTTGGCCATCTGTATGTCTTCTTTGGAGAAATGTCTATTTAAGTCTTCTGCCCGTTTTTTGATTGGGTTTTTGTTTCGATGACATTAAGCCTCATGAGCTACTTATAAATTTCGGAGACTAATCCTTTGTCAGTCACATCATTTGCAAATAATTTCTCCCATTTTGTGGGTGGATTTTTCATTTTGTTTATGGTTTCCTTTGCCGTGCAAGAGCTTTTGAGTTTAATTAGGTCCCATTTGTTTATTTTTGTTTTTTTTTTTCCATATTCTGGGAGATGGATTGAAAAAGATTCTGAGATTTATGTCAGAGTGTGTTCTGCCTAGGTTTTCCTCTAGGAGTTTTATAGTGTCTGGTCTCACATTTAGGTCTTTAATCCATTTTGAGCTTATTTTTACATACAGTGTTAAAGAATGATCTAATTTCATTTTTTTTTTTTTTTGGCGATACACTGGCCTCTCACTGTTGTGGCCTCTCCCGTTGCGGAGCACAGGCTCTGGACGTGCAGACCCAGCAGCCGTGGCTCACAGGCCCAGCCGCTTCGCAGCATGCGGGACCCTCCCGGACCGGGGCACGAACCCGTGTCCCCTGCATTGGCAGGTGGACTTTCAACCACTGCACCACCAGGGAAGCCCCTAATTTCATTTTTTTACATGTAGCTGTCCAGCTTTCCCAGCACTATTTGTTGAAAGAATGTCTTTCCACCATTGTGTAGTCTTGCTTCCTTTGTCATAGATTAATTGACCATATGTGCGTGGGCTTATTTCTGGGCTTTCTATCCTGTTCTATTGATCTATATTTCTATTTTTGTGTCAGTACCATACTGTCTTGATTACTGTAGCTTTGTAGTATAGTGTGAAGTCAGGGAGCCTGATTCCTCCAGCTCCGTTTATCTTTCTCAAGATTGCTTTTGCAGTTCAGGGTCTTTTGTGTTGCCATACAAATTGTAAAATTTTTTGTTCTAGTTCAGTGAAAAATGCCATTGATAATTTGATAGGGCTTGCACTGAATCTGTAGATTGTGTTGGGTAGTATAGTCATTTTCACAATATTGATTCTTCCAATCCATGAACACGGTTATCTTTCCATCTGTTTGTGTCTTCTTCGATTTCTTTCATCAGCATCTTATAGTTTCCGGAGTACAGATCTTTTGTCTCCGTAGGTAGGTTTATTCCTAGGTAAGTTATTCTTTTTGATGTGATGGTAAATGGGATTATTTCTTGAATTTTTCTTTCTGATCTTTGGTTGTTAATATAGAGAAATGCAACAGATTTTTTGTATTAATTTTGTAACCTGCTACTTTACCAGATTCATCGATGAGCTCTAGTAGTTTTCTGGTGGCATCTTCAGGATTCTCTATGTATAGTATCATGTCATCTGCAAACAATGACAGTTTAACTTCTTCTTTTCTAATTTGGATTCCTTTTATTTATTTTTCTTCTCTGACTGCTATAGCTAGAACTTCCAAAACTATGTTGAATAAAAGTGGTGAGAGTGGGAAACCTTGTCTTGTTCCTGATCTTGGAGGAAATGCTTTAAGCTTTTCACTGTTGAGAATGAGGTTAGCTGTTTGTTTGTCATATATGGCCTTTATTATTTTGAGGTATGTTCCCTCTATGCCCACTTTCTGGAGAGTTTTTTCATAAATGTGTGCTGAATTTTGTCAAAAGCTTTTTCTGCACCTATTGAGATGATCATATGGTTTTTATTAAGTTTGATATGGTGTATCTCATATTGATTTGCAGATATGGAGAAATCCTTACATCCCTGGGATAAATCCCACTTGATAATGGTGTATGATCCTTTTAATGTATTGTTGGATTCAGATTGCTAGTATTTTGTTGAGGATTTTTGCTTCTATGTTCATCAATGATAATGGCCTGTAATTTTCTTTTTCTGTGGTATCTTTGTCTGGTTTTGGTATCAGGTTGATCGTGGCCTCATAGAATGAGTTTGGGAGTTTCCTTCCTCTGCAATTTTTGGAAGAATTTCAGATGGATAGGTGTTAACTCTTCTCTAAATGTTTGATAGAATTTGCCTGTGAAGCCATCGGGTCCTGGACTTTCTTTTGTTGGCAGTTTTTAAATCACAGTTTCAATTTCAGTGCTTGTGATTGGTCTGTTTATATTTTCTATTTTTTCCTGGTTCAGTCTTGAGAGACTGTACCTTTCTAAGAATTTGTCCATTTCTTCCAGGTTGTCCATTTTATTGGCATACAGTTGCTTGTAGTAGTCTTTTATCATTTATATTTCTGTGGTGTCAGTTGTAACCTCCTTTTTCATTTCTAATTTTATTGATTTGAGTCCTCTCTCTTTTTCTCTTGAGTCAGAATAAAGGTTTATCAATTTTGTTTATCTTTTCAAAGAACTACCTTTTAGTTGCATTGATCTTTGCTATTGTTTTCTTTGTCTCTGTTTCGTTTATTTCTGCTCTGGTCTTTGATTTCTTTCCTTCTAACTTTAGGTTTTGTTTGTTCTTCTTTCTCTATTTGCTTTAGGTGGAAGGTTAGGTTGTTGAGATTTTTATTTTTTCCTGAGGTAAGATTTGATTACTATAAACTTCCCTCTTAGAACTGCTTTTGCTGCGTCCCATAGGTTTTGGATCATTGTGCTTTCATTTTCATTTGTCTCTAGGTATTTTTTTTTATTTCTTCTTTGATTTTTTCAGTGATCCATTGTTTGTTTAGTAACATATTGTTTAGCCTTCACATGTTTGGTTTTTTTTTTAATAGTGTTTTTCTGGTAGTTTATTTCTAGTTTCATAGTGTTGTGATCAGAAAAGATGCTTGATATGATTTCAATTTTCTTAAATTTACTGAGGCTGGCATTGTGGCCCAGCATGTGATCAACCCTAGAGAATGTTCAGTGTGCACTTGAGAAGAATGTGTATTCTGCTGCTTTTGGATGGAATGCTCTCTAAATATCAATTAAGTCCATGTGGTCTAATATGTCTTTTAAGGCCTGTTTCCTTATTGATTTTCTGTCTGGATGATCTCTCCATTGATGAAAGTGGTGTGTTAAAGTCCCCCACTATTACTGCGTTACTGTCAATTTCTCCCTTTATGGCTTAGTATTTGCCTTATATATTGAGGTGCTCCTATGGTGGGTGCATATATATTTACTGTTGTTATATCTTCTTCTTAGATTGATCCCTTAATCATTATTTAGGGTCCTTCCTTGTCTCTTATAACAATCTTTATTTTAAAGTTTATTTTGTCTGATATGAGTATTGTGAGTCCAGCTTTCTTTTGATTTCCATTTGCATGGACTACCTTCTTCCATCACCACTTTCAGTCTGTATGTGTCCCTAGGTCTGAGGTGGGTCTCTTGTAAACAATATATATACGGGCCTTGTTTTTGTATCCACTCAACCAGTCTATTTCTTTTGGTTGGAGCATTTAATCCATTTACATTTAAGGTAATTATCAATATGTATGTTCCTATTACCATTTTCTTATTTGTTTGGGGTTTGTTTTTGTAGGTCTGTTTTCTTACCTTCATCTTTTGTTCTCTTGCAGTTTGATGACCATTTTTAGTGTTGTGTTTGGGTTGATTTTTTCTTTTTTGTGTATCTATTGCAGTTTTGGGTTTGCTATTCCCGTGATGTTTTGATATGGCAGTCTATATATGTTCAAAGTTTTTATTTCTTGTTTTATTTTTTGAAGTTGCTAGTTTCTTTCCCACCTAGAGGAGTTCCTTTAGCATTTGTTGCAAAGCTGGTCTGGCGGTGTTGAATTCTCTTAGCTTTTTCTTCTCTGTGAAGCTTTTGATTTCTTTGAGTCTGAATGACAGTCTTGCTGTGTAGAGTATTCTTGGTTGTATGTTCTTCCCTTTCATCACTTTAAATATATCATGCCACTCTCTTCTGGCTTGCAGATTTTCTGCTGAGAAATCAGCTTATAACCTCATGGGAGTTCCCTTTTATTTGTTTCTTTTCCCTTGTTGCTTTTAATATTTTTTCTTTGTCTTTAGTTTTTGTCAGTTTGATTACTATGTGTCTCAGCATGTTTCTCCTTGAGTTTATCCTGCCTGGGACTCTCTGTGCTTCCTGGACTTGGTTGACTGTTTCCTTTCCTATATCAGGGAAGTTTTTGACTATAATCTCTTCAAATTTTTCTCAGGTCCTTTCTCTCTCTCTTCTCCTTCTGGAACCCCTGTATTGTTGCATTTAATATTTTCCCAGAGGTCTCTTAGGCTGTCTTCATTTCTTTTCATTCTTTTTTCTTCTTTTCTATGGCAGTGATTTCCATCATTATGGCTTCCAGGTCACTTATCTGTTCTTCTGCCTCACTTACTCTGCTATTGATTCCTTCTAGTGTATTTTTCATTTCAGTTATTGTATTGTTCATCTGTTTATTCTTTAGTTCTTGTAGGTCTTTGTTAAACATATCTTGGATCTTAATCTTTGCCTGCATTCTTTTTCTGAGATCCTGGATCACCTTCACTATCATTATTCTGAATTCTTTTTCTAGAAGGTTGCCTATCTCCACTTCATTTAGTTGTTTTACTGGGGTTTTATCTTGTTCCTTCATCTGCGACATAATCCTCAGCCTTTTCATTTTTTCTGACTTTCTGTGATTGTGGTTTTCATTCTGAAGACTGCAGGATTGAAGTACTTTTTGCTTCTGCTGTCTTCCCGCTGGTGGATGAGGCTTGCATAAGCTTCCTGATCGAAAGTTTTCCCTTTTGAGTTTAGAAACATTAAGAAAAAATTCTGTTTCTTACTTTGTGTTACTGGTATCTATAAATGGAACTAAATTTCATATTGGTTGGTTCTAAAACCACTTTCCTCAGTCTACTTACTAATACTGCTAATTTATCTGTAGAGTGTTTATTTCTTCACCTGGGTGATGGTGTTTTGACACAGGGTGAAAAAGAGATGATGGAACACAGAATGGCTCTTCAACAACTGCTCAGAAGTGGTGTACATCACTTGTCATATTTTATTGGCCAAAGCAAGAACCAAGGCTGATATCAATGGGGCAGGGAAATGTTATCACTCCAGAAGGAGAGGCAGAGAATATTGGGAATAATTATAAAATTCATTGCACAGATTTGTATATCATGCCATTTGTAAACAAAGCAGGGAATCTTACCTAAAAGCTAATCCCTAATTGTAAAATTACACAAGGATGGGGGCCTTATTAGTGAATATGATGACTTAAATTAGAGTCTGTTAGGTCTTTATCTTGACACTCACATGCAGAAAGTCATCTGTTAATCAGAAACTTTTCTTTGATATTTTAGGTCTTGGTATCCAAGATTTCTAAATTTTGGAAATTATGTGTGCCTATGGAATAAACTACAATAAAATAATACCCTATATTTGTATAATCCTTTACAGTTTACTGGGATACTTTGGCATTATTTCATATAAAACAATGAAATAGAGTTGGATATTTTAATTGCCTGTTAATCAGTCTTGTTCCCCAATAGACAGAAAAATACAAATGAAAGTTTGGGCAGTCTTGTACTCATTTCCCTATCCTCAGAATCTAACACAGTATCTGACACGAAGAGGGCTCATTTACAGAATGAAATGAGATTTAATTACTTGTTCAAGGTCATGATGCTAACAATTTTGGGAGCAAAGATTGAATGCAGGCCTTCTGGCCCCAACAGCAGTGTTTGCTCCTCTACACCACTGCCAGCCCAATAGTATCTGCCTATATAAGGGCAGAGAAACTAGAAAACCAGAGAAAAATTAACCTGTTTGTATTTTCTCTGAAACTGACCAACATTTCTACTTTCAACATGCTGGCAGGTAAACAGATGAAGAAGATAAAGCATGGGTCAATAGGAAGGCAACTGCTGAGAAGGCCCTGCCCATAAAATACCATCAATGTGCCCATCTGTCCCATATTTAGATACACATTTTTCAAAATCAACATATTTACACCCATTTAAGTGAATAACATATGTTCAGAAAGGTATTAGAAAGTGCTGCTAAAGACTGGTGAGAAAGCCTGAGGTCTAAGAGAACATCAATCACTAGGATTTCCTTACAATGGAAAGAGCCATGGAAGCTAGTAGAGAAGTTCCCAAAGGGGGAAGGTCCCCAGTGTTGGCTAAAGGGGTAAATTTGGCCTGTGTAATTTTATTTGCCAGGGTCTCTGAACACAAGCAGCATTCATCAGTTGCTTTTTACCCTAAATAAATGGGTATTAGAATTGAAATGATTTCCCCAAGTCAGGCTGATGTTGTATTTTGAGAAGAGCATAATCACCACTAAGCAGAATAAAACATTTTCTCAATGGCCCTCTGTACGATGTTTCAGATTTCCTGATTTCAAACTTCTTTATTTTCTGCATTATCTCTCCATGCTACCAGTCAGTCAGTAACCATATTTCCAATTTTATTTTGGACATCTAGGTGCTCTGGGTGATAGAATCACAAGTAATCATGTCTGTCTTTACCTTTCTGAAACTAACAATCTAGATATAATATAGGAGAACATACAAAGGGATTTCATACTATGAACAAATCAGAAATCATTAAATTAGCACCTGTTTTGGGTCAGCGTATTGTGGGAAGCACAAAGAATTGAATCCATAGTCTTTGCTGGAAAATAACTATATAAAATATGAAATGGTAACTATATGAGAAAACTAAACTCAAAGCAAAACTAAATAAAAGTATATGATACTATAAAATACATAATCTTATTACTTATATATAATCTATATTCTATAATATATATTAAGGATATATTGAATAAAGTTGTACTGTAAAAATATGTAATCTTATTGTTAAGTGATCACACAGATTTTAAATACTGTGAGTTTTAGGAGAGGCAGAGCTATGAGCTGCAGTAAATGGGAAATTCCATGAAGGAAGAAAAAACTTGAGGTATGCCTTGATATGAAGAAAGAGTACAATCTTGAGGAAATATAAAGTAAAAGAATGATCCAGGTTTTAAAGAGAGTTCATCAGGTGGTAATTCCAAAGCAGATTGAAGTTTTAATTCTATTTTAGAAGAAAAAAAGGGATAATATTTGGAGGAAAAGATAAGAAAGCAGTAAGATAGGATTCATGTTAAGAGCAAGGAGCAGAAAACAGTGTGCTGGTCCCTGCCACTTCAATATATTCTTCAGAAATAATTGAGGTTAAAGCTTTTCTCAGATGTTTTCATCCTAGACTAGAGATCACCACTGTAAAAACTGGGCATAAAGCAAATAAATACACAAGGAGGTGAGGCTATGGGGCAGGACAACTCCTTTTAGAGTCTCCAGTGTACTTCCTCTTCAACTTTCTGGCTTTAAGATTCATAAGAGAAATTCCCTACTCTTTCCAAACAGCAGTCATCTACCTTAATTAGATATTATATTGGGTAAGTTCAGAAAAATGCTGAATGTGTTGGTAATAGATGTCTCTTTTGTACTGCTCCTACATTAACTCTAATAGCTGTGTCTTTAAAAGGAAGCAGGATGGACCCTGACCATGTGGGTATAGCTGTACTGATGCTGTAGATGAACAGCAATGACCTCTTTTCCAATGGCTGCCAAGGTTCTTCTTTGTTTTTTAAATCTTCTCAGACTGCATGAGTTCGCAGATATCTTAGTATTTCTGCCTTCTTTTGCAGTGCAGTTCCTCACAATCAGGTGTGTACTTAGTTTCGAACTTCCTCTTCAAGAACATATTCATCATGAAATAATCTACTTGAAACAGAACTTCAGTTCATCTTGCTGCGCAATACTGTTCAGCTCAGATAACCACCATTCTGCAGAGCAGTGTGATGTCAGACCACCCGTCCTCTTGAGGGTTTGGATGTTCAGAAGCCTCAAAACTACAGTGCGCATTTGTACATCCGTCATTACTTTAAAGTCATTTTGTCTGCTTCAGACAAAATGACTAATACTTGCCCTACCTTCCTCTAGTCATTTTTGTATAATCTACTGGCAATTTCTGCATCCAAAATTCAGAGACTACAGAAAACATCCACTTAATGTGAGTCACTAATTTGCCTTTTACTATTACAGAGCAGATCAGCAGTCCAGTGACTCATTAAAAAAGAGGGACATTTTTCTATCATTCATTTCTCCTCTAGTAATGTTATCTGTGGTCTGAAGATACACGAGGTCGATTCACACAGAAAGGTCACCAATGCGCCTTAGCTCGTTTCTCACTGAAAATGAAAGTATGGAATCTTATTGGAAGGAAGGAATCTGGTATACATCTACTGACCTAGAAACAGCTTAATCTAGGTATATTTACTGAGGAAACCAGAGGAAAGTGATTACAACCACTGCCACTACATTCACTGTGCTAGATATGGAGAAGAAAAGTGAAGGAATTGTCCTTAAGGAATTCAAGTTTAAGAAAGAATAAACACATACATGAACAAAAATGGTATAACAAGGTAGGTACACTATCAGTGGTATGTGACACAGAACAGCGCTGGGCATCTCAGTAAGAGCTCCATACATGGCAGTGTCATCATTAGAACTCTTCATTCAGTATAATGTTATGATGGAGGGGAAAGTGATTAAGTCAGATTTGTTACATAAAGGAAGGTTTCCCTTCAGTTACTATTGTGTTAACTATTTGTAATAATCATATGAAATAAGCATACTTAACTTTGGTTTTCATAATGGAAGAAATGGAGACTGAGTAGTTAATGTTCCTCAGATCGCATGGCTATCAGGTGGTACAGTTCAGGTTTGTCTTTAGAATTGCCTCATGTCCAAGACTATCTTCTTCCCAGCATACTGACTCTTTCCACTTTACTACCATCTAGGCCTTGTAGAGGTTGCAAACACATACGTTGTTCATACTCTGTATCCTTAAGGAGTGTGTAAACTTGTTTAAAATACCCCTCTACTCAAAAATATAAAACAAAAACACAGCGTGTAACAGAAAATTCCATTGGTCAAGAGGAGATAGCTTCAGCAGTTTCAAACCAGGTCATTCTTAGAATTTCCTGAAGATGGGTGTGGTTACAGTCAATCTCTACACCACTTCTAGTAGCATGTTTAGTACAGATATCGGGCTTCAGTGAATAACAAACCTGGCTTCAAAGGAAAAAGGAAATAGTTAGGACCAGTGCCATGTCTCTTTTGGGTATGGAGGTATTCCAAAAGAAAAATAGACTAGTCTGACTTGCAGAAACAGGTGATTAATTCAAAAATGGACGTTCTGTTGCAGTTTGGGGGAGGAGTATTTTTTAAAACTTTAAAAAATTGCATATTTGATTGTGCTTTAAATGCTTTGTATTCATAAAGCCTCATGACCTAGATACAAAGTATTGCTAAAATTGTATGATATTTTTTATCATTCTGATAGACTGGTTCTGTGAAGATCAGATAAGATAAGCATAATGAGTTCTGGGTATTTTTCTGGGGAGCAGGTCTTACTGCCAGAAAGATAATGAAGATCTCATAGGGCTGTGTCTGTGGACAAAACAATAGTAAATGATCCTCTCACTCTTGAGCTACCTAAGCCTGTAAGAAAGATGTTAATAAAGTATTTCAATCTGAAGGGTTAATGATCAATTAATTAGTTCAACAGTCAACATTCAATACGCAGTTATAGATTATGCACTAGGTGCATGCACTTTGCTCTTGAGGCCTGTGGAGAATGCAAAAAAGAGAAAAAATATATAAAAGTTCCTGTCCTAAAGGAGATTAAAAGCAATAACAATGAAAATGAGATGCTGGTTGATTCTTTCAAAGATTAAGTGTATGCTAGGCACAGGACTAGGCCTTACAGATACACTGGTACTTGAGATGGACAGAATGCCTTCTCTCATGGAGATTATATTATCTTAGGAGACTCAGGCAACAAATTCCTAAATAAATAAATAAACTGGATCATGGGTAATGAGAAGCACTACAAAGAAAATAAAACAGATCAAAGAAAGTCTCTTGGCAGAGGTAATACTTGTGTCAGCCACACAAACATCTGAGGCCAGTGTGTTCTTGTAGCGACAAACTGCAAATACAACCATTGGGAAGTAGGAGCAAACATGTACCAAGCAAACTTCAAAAAGTACCAAAGTCAGCCGCTGGGCCCTGAGGGTTCTGGGGAACAGTTTGAATTTTAATCCTGTTGCCAAGGGAAGCTAGTCAAGGGTTTTTTTCAGAGGGATGCAAAATGACACACACACATAATTATAATATACACATAATATGATGCTCTTCATCCAAAGGGTACACCTTACGTGCTGTGATTGTTGACAGGCTGGACAATTAGGTTTTTTACTCAGAAATTTAAGGATGACTCCATGGAGCAGTTTGCCTTTGAGCTGAGTTGAGCTGAGTTCTGAAGTGTTCGTGAAACTTCATGTGCCCGGGGAATGGTATGAACAAAGCTCTCAGGCGAGAAATCCTAAGATGTTGACAACTTACACATTCATGACACAGATACATTTGCCTCCTAAGAAGGGAAGCTACTTGAGCTCAAAGAAATGACTGTTTACTATGAAATCGTAGGTGCCAGAGCAGGCTGAAATGTCTGGGGAGTGAGAGGTTGCAGGGATGAGAGTGGCGGACTTTAGCCCTCAAGCTACAGCAGTGGAGCTGTTTACTCTGACACCCGGGAAGCTGACCCTCTTGTTGTGCTTTGACATCCTGAAAGACAACATGATGTAGTAAATGTCATGATAAAGGTGTTATGTTCAGGAATCTGCTGAGGTCACAGGGAAAGGTCTACATCCTCAGAGTAGAAGAGATTCTCACTCGTGAATATGAATGGGCTGCCCTCTGCTGCCTTTTATGTTTCTCTTAGTGATTATGCAATAGTGCAGTCTGTATCTAGAAAGGGGATTCAAGGGCTTGAGAAAAGGGACTGGAAGCCCAGTTCCTGGCTTTGGGTTATGCTAACTCCTCAGAAGCAATTGAGGACAACTTCGGTAGCTCTGTCTCAAAGGGGATGGTGTGCTCCACGCCGCTAATGCAGTTTAACATGCAGTGCTGGCATTATTTGGAGGTCTTCATTTTAATGTGGGGTATTTTCATTATGCTGCTTTCCTAACTTGGAAAGACTTGGTCAGACAAACAAATTTGCCTAGCAATGCATATTACCTGTTGAATAATGCAAAGGCAGAGGTCAGCAGAATTTTTATGTGAAGAACCAGGTGGTAAATGTTTTTGGGCCAACAAGCAAAATCAAGGGTATTAGAGGCAGTTATATAACCAGAAAGAAAAGAATCTACAGTTTTTCACTGATGAATTTATAATACCAATTACAACTTTTTGTAATACAAGTCTACTAATAAATGGAATTTTTCTTTGGGAAATAGGATTTCCCTGAATTGGGGGTTCAAAATTAGTGTTCTTCATCATCAAATCAATTGCAGATATTCATCTATAAAAAGCATTCTTAGCTCCCAAGCTGTACCAAAGCAGGCATTGGGGCTGAATTGGCCTAATGGATATAATCTACTGACTGCTGCCCTAAAGTCTGTATACCTTAACTTGTCACATGTACATATCAATTAATAATCAAAATATCGATAGCTTATCTTCCTATAACAGTCCTTTTCATATCATATATAATAGACAAGTAGTTAAGAGCACGTATTTCAGAATTAGAATAATCCAGATACAATGCTTGGCCTCACTCCTTTCTAGCTATATGACTTTAGGAATGTCACCTAATATCCCGAAAGTCATATATTTGATGATGAAGAACACTACCTTTGAACCCCAATTAAGTGAAATTCTATTCCCTCAGACTCGACTTTCTCATCTGTAATGTAATGATAATATTAGTATCCCTTCAATCCCATTTTGAAGAGGACTAAGTAAGATAGTGTTAGTATAGTGTCTAACATGTAGTGAACAATAAATAATAGCTACTAATATTTTCTCATATGATATCTCCAATAATTCATTGGAGGTATGTAATACAGGGATTAATTTTTCCCTATTGCTATTATTCCTCATTGGGGAAAAATGAGACAGAGATCAAGGAACCCACCCAATATTTGTGATGACACTACAGCTAAAACTCAGTTCTCTTATCTCATTGATTCATTTAGTAATTATATATTAAGTAATTATTTATTAAGTATGTATGTATGTGGTAGGAAGAATTCTAAGATGACCATGAAACCTGTCAGTGGTGTATACACCCTCTGTAATCCCCTTTGCTTGAGGGGATTGGGTGGGACCAATTGTGGGTTTGGGTGGAACCTGTGGGTGCCAGGGATAGTAACTAACTTGATTAGATTATATTATATGGCAAAGGTGATGGAATAGTCCCTCCTACAATATGTTACATTGTATATGAGTCCATGATAGCAGACTGGAGGGAGATTCTGTGGCTGGCCTTGAAATAAAATAGCTATGACATGAGACAGACAAGTGGATAGGACTTTAGGGAAGCCTATAGGATCTGGGAGCGACCTCCCAACCAACAGCCAGTAAGAAAATGAGGACTTCAGTCTCACAACTGCAAGAAAGTAAATTCTGACAACTTGAATGAGCTTGGAAGCCTCCAAGCTCCAAATGATAACACAGTCCAGTCGACATCTTGGTTTCAGTCTTGTGAGACCCTGAGCAGAGAACTCAGCTGTGTCATGCCAGGACTTCTGCCCTGCAGAAACTGTGAGGTAATAAGGGTGTGTTTTATGAAACAGCTAAATTTGTGGTAATTTGCTACAGAGCAAAAAATGTCTACTACACTGTGTCAGGTAGTTTGCTAAGTGATGAGAATAGAGTGGTGAAGAAAAATAGACTTGATTCTTGTCCTGCTGGATTTATGGTTTGGAGAACAAGGAGACTACTTTAACACAGTACATTTCTATGATAAAAGTAAAAAGAGGATGTCATGAGAGAAGGAAGGAGGTCATCTAGCCATCTGACGATTGGGTGACAGGGAAAGTTTTCTGGAGATAGGTTAAGAATGGAAAATTTAGTAGGTTTAGTCAGGGAAATGGAAGGCTAGGGTGGGGGCAGGTGAAAAGAGTATTTCAACCTGGGAAGTAGATGCACAAAGATTCTGGAGGAGGGTGAGAGCCCAGGGTAGCCAGTGAATTACAAATCACTCACTGAGCTGTAGGGAGAGTTGGAGAGATGAGGCTGAGTAAGCAGCTGCTAGTTCATGAAGGGCTTCTATAGAGTTTGGACTTTCTGTTGAGGGAAATGGGGAGCCAGTGAAGGGTTTAGAGTGGAGGAGTGGCAGCTTTGGATTTGTCCTCTTTGCATTCTGCATTTAACTGCAGAATAAAGGACGAGAGACTTGCTGAGGGGCAGAGCTATGTACAGGTGACAGATTGTAGTAGTTGGAACTAGGACCATGGCAGTTAGGGTGAAACGAAAGTGTTCAGGGCCTCCTACGTTTCCACGGCATGGATATTGAGTTGCCTTAGCTTCTGACAAGATAGATGTGATGGTTTATAAAGCCATAGCTAGAAATGTAAAAACTCACTCTCCCACTAACACCTTTTTAAAAATAGGTTATACGACCAGAATGTCCAGACTGTGGGAACGGAAGATTCAATCAAGTGTTCTCATTATCGTCTCCAAAAGAGGAAGAAACTTTCCATTGGTTCCCAATGGTGATTTTTTTTTCAGGAAAAATGCTTTCAGAAGAGTGGCCACTCACAGCTGTTTATTGATCCTTCCCATGATTGAGAAATAATAAAATACTCCGACCTTTTTAATCCTATTGCATCCCTCTGGCATTTTGATGAAAAGCAGTTAGCCACTTCTCTTTTCCGGTGATAGCAGTTTCAAATCCAGATCAAGCTCCCTAATGAGAAGATCATAAGCTAGGATGGAAAAGCAAATGGTCACCTGACAAGCCAGAGTAAGATAAATGTTGGTGCTTTATGCAGGGGCCACTGGGCAGCAGCTGAGAAGGTTCACTGCAAGAGAGTTTAAAATTAATCCTGACCTGCAGAATGGTATGGATGTCATCATGAATCTGTTGTTAATCCTTTAAGTGCTGAGGTGCAAGGTAGTTTGTTTATGGTAGCAAAGGGGATGTAAAACTTACGATTATTTGATTGATGAAAAATAATGTCATGGATTTTGTATCCTATCATGGAGAGAGCTTTGGGGTGGTTACTATGAGTTTGGGTTCCACTGAAGGTACATTACAGACACTTATTCTTTATCCCCTAAATAGGGTTTAGAATGATTCTCTTTAGCCCTGAATAGGAGAATTGTTGCAGCATTGAGCTTCTTGTACAGCTATTTTGGTAAATGACAGAGGCAGAGCCTCCAACAAGCATATCTGAAATAAGAGGAGGTTTGACAGCCCAGGAAGGCTTTGATCATGTGATAAACGAGTCAATGGGAAGAAATCTCTCAGGTGAGAGAGCTATAGTTCTATCAATTATGTTCTATAAATCTGGAGAATTGGGGAAAGAGTGCGAGGTTGCCTTTCAGCTCCTGCCAGATGGATTTCTAGGAGAAAAGCTCAGCTGCATTCCAGAACTTGTCTGTATGGCAGATGAACTCTCAGCTGAAGTATTTTAATGTAGATAGGAATAATATGAAAGTACTGACTTATTTCCTCAATCTTCTATATAAAACAGTCTGTGGTGGGGAGCTGCTTCTGATGTAGACCGAATAAAACAAATAAGGACCCTTGGGTACAAACCCTCTCCTTTCAATGTTACCAGGGTGAAACTTTCAAACATGTTTTATTTAGCAGTCCTCAAATTGGCCACTCTGATAAAGGTTGACTGTAAGGGACCTGATATTCCTGAAGCGTGGTGTCTCTCATGGGGACGCTCTCCTTAACTCTGTGTGTACTTTATTGCTGAAATGAAAAGCTGATAAAGTGACCCTATAGTGAACACAGGAAAAGTGGCACAGGGGTCGCTGTTTCTCATTTTTCCTGGATAGGTGGATTCCCAAGGTCAAGCTTCAAGGTCTAGGAAATCTCTTGGGGACAATTTATCTTATAAGATTTCCAATACCAAGATCAATCTAAGTAAACTCTCCCTGAGCATTTTCAATATGGAAAGCTAAAGTGCTACAAAACGAGCTTCTGGTTTTCTGAGAATAGAGCACATTCGCTGATATATGATGACCATCAGCTTCACACCCATCCCTGGGGACACTAGGAAGGAATCAGTTCTAAGATGCTGAAGGAAACATTTAGTCTCTGGATCTTTGTGATGTTTATGAATGTTAATGTCCCCCACCTGCACTACCTCCAGGCCCTGACAATACAGTTGACTCTTGAACAACTCAGGTTTCAGCTGCACATGTCCACTTATACACTAACTTCTTTCAGTAGTAAATACTACAGTGCTAAATGGTCCACAGTTGGTTGAAACTGCAGATGGGGAACTGTGGATATGGAGGAACTGTGTATAAGGAGAGCCAACTATAAGTTATATAAGGATTTTTGACTGTGTGGAGGGTTGCACCTCTAACTCGCGCATTGTTCAGGGGTCAACTGTATATTTTTATTTCTTAGATCTAAATAGTTATATATTGTAAATGAATTGGTGGTAGGAGTCATATAAAGAAGGGACCAAGTCTTCCAAAATACTGTCACCAGCACTCAACTAACCTAATACCTCAGGTCAATGAGCATGTTATGAAATCTGATCTTAAATCACTATATTACACTGACCTCTTAGAACCATCCGCATTTGAGGTCCATTGATAAAGAGAAGGAGATTAAAGGGATCTGGCTTTGGATCAGTTAGACATGCATGTTGTTGGCAGTTACAGAAAACTATGGTGGCTTATAGAAATATTCTTATATTTCTCCTGTGATCTGTTGTCAGTTCAACATCTTTGCCTTTCTTTTATTTTATTTTTTTATTGAAGTATAGTTGATGTACAATGCTATGTTAGTTTCAGATGTATAGCAAAGTGATTCAGTTTATATATATATATATATATATATTATACACACACACACACACACACACACACACACACATATGTTCTTTTTCAGATTCTTTTCCCTTATAGGTCATTACAAAATATTGAGTATAGTTCTCTGTGCTATACAATAGGTCCTTGTTGGTACTGTGTATATGTTAATCCCAAACTCCTAATTTATCCCTCCCTACTGCTTCCCCTTGGAAACCATAAGTTTGTTTTCTATGTCTGTGGGCCTATTTCTGTTTTGTATGTAAGTTCATTTGTATCATTTTTTAAAAATTCCACATATAAGCAATATCGTATGATATTTGTCTTTCTCTGTCTGGCACAAGGCCTCTTGCACCAAACAGTTAGCTAAGCTGTGAATGCAAAGGAAAAGTTCTTGAAGGAAATGAAAAGTGCTACTCCAGTGAACAAATGAGTGATAAAGCGAAACAGCCTTACTGCTGATAAGGAGAAAGTTTTAGTGTTCTGGCTAGAAGATCAAACCAGCCACAACATTCCCTTAAGCCAAAGCTTAATCCAGAACAATCCCTAACTCTATTCAATTCTTTGAAGAATGAGAATGGTGAGGAAGCTGCAGAAGAAAAGTTTGAAGCTAGCAGAGTTTGGTTCATGAGGTTAAGGATAGAGGTTGTTTCCATAACGTCAAAGCGTGAGGTAAAGCAGCAAGTGCTGATGTAGAAGCTGCAGCAAGTTATCTAGAAGATCCAGCAATGATAATTAATGGCTACACTAAAATAACAGATTTTCAATGTAGATGAACTAGCCTTCTATTGGAAGAAGATGCCATCTAAGACTTTCATAGCTAGAGAGAAGAAGTCAATGCCTGGCTTCAAAGGACAGGCTGACTCTCTTTTTAGGGGCTAATGAGCTGGTGAAACCAGTGTTTATCTAGCATTCCAAAAATCCTAGGACCCTTAAGAATTCTTCTAAATGTACTCTACCTGTGCTCCATAAATGGAACAAATAAAGCCTGGATGACAGCACCTGTTTACATGTTTTACTGAATATTTTAAGTCTTCTGTTGAGACCTATTGTTCAGAAAAAGATTCAAAATATTCCTGCTCATTGACAATGCACCTGGTGACCCAAGAGCTCTGATGGAAATGTTCAATGAGATTAATGTTGTTTCATGCCTCCTATCACAACATGCATTCTGCAGCCCATGAATCAAGGAGTAATTTAAACTTTCAAGTCTTATTATTTAAGAAATGCATTTCATAAGGCTATAGCTGCCATAGATAATGATTATTCTGAAAAATCTGGTCAAAGTTAATTGAAAACCTTTTGGAAAGCAGTCACCATTCTAGATGCCATTAAGAACATTTATGACTCATGGGAAGAGGTCAAATATCAGTATTAACAGGAGTTGGGAAATAGTTGATTCCAACCCTCATGGATGACTTTGAAGGGTTCAAGACTTCAGTGGAAGAAGTCACTGCAGATGTGGTACAAATAGCAAGAGAACAGGAATTAGTAGTGGAGCCTGAAGAAGTGCCTGAATTGCTGCAATCTCATGATAAAACTTGAACCAATGAGGAGTTGCTTCTTATGGATGAGCAAACAAAGTGGTTTCCTGAGGTGAAATCTACTCCTGGTGAAGATGCTGTGAAGATGGTTGAAATGACAGCAAAGGATTTAGAATATTACTTAAACTTACTTGATAAACTGTGGTAGAGTTTGAGAAGATTGACTCCCAATTTTGAAAGAAGTTCTGTGGGTAAAATGCTATCAAATAGCATCGCCTGCTACAAAGAAATCCACTGTGAAAGGAAGAGTCAATTGATACAGTGAACTTCATTGTTTTATTTTAAGAAAATGCCGGAGTCACCTCAACTGTCAGCAGCCAGCACCCGGATAAGTCAGTAACCATCGACATCCAGGCAAGACCCTTCACCAGCAAAAAGATTATGACTCACTAATGGCTCAAATGGGGGGTTGACATTTTTTAGTAATAAAATATTTTTAATTAATATATGCAATTTGGAGGATATAATGAGATTGCACACTTAATAGACGACAGTATAGTATAAAAACAACTTTTATATGCACTAGGAAACCAAAAAATTCACATGATGTACTTTATTGCAGTGGTCTGGAACAGAGCCTGCATTTTCTCCTATAAATTTAAGTCTTTATGATGCCATTCTGAAGGAGATTTCCATTTTAAGCTTTACTTTATAATGAAAGGCTTTGCTCACAGTTCAAGGGATTTCAGGCACTGGTGCACAAATGAGGGAGATCTAGGGTCAGAACAGCTATTCTAGTGCCCCAGAAATCTCACTGAATTAGTGACAGACTTTATAGATGGCTACCTACTCCACTTAGGAGGCTGGCACTGAATATTGCCTTGAACAAGGGCAGCCCTAGAATATTAAATCTAGATTAGGTCATTGTACTAGTTTTTTTTTTTATTACAGTGTAACAAATTAGCACAAATATAGCAGCTTGAAACAACACCCACTTTATTATTTTACTGTTCAGTGGGTGAGAAATCTGTTGTGGATTTGTCTGGGTTCTCTGTTTAGGACCTCACAAGACTGAAGTCAAGATGTCTGCCGGTTTGCACACTTATCTGGAGGATCTAAGAAAGAGTCTCTTTGCAAGCTTGCTGGTTGTAATGAGAATTCATTTCTTTGTTCTCATTTTCTTGCTGGCTGTTACCTGGGGGTATACTCAGCTCCTAGAGGACACTCTTAGGTCTTGCTTTATGGCCACCTCTGTCCTCAAGACAGTTTTGAATCTCCCTTGTGCTTCAACCTCTGACTTCCTCTTCTGCTACCAGCCTGAGAAAACTCTGCTTTTAAGGGGCTCATATAATGAGATTATGCCCGGTAATATTCCCAATCAAAGGAATAATTAATCCAAATTAATCAAATAGTTAATCCAAATTACATTTGAAAAATCCTTTTTGCCATGTAAAGTAACATAATCAGAAGAGTAACGTCAGGGGACAGAGATCATGGGGTTGGTGGGGGGCATCTTAGAATTCTCCTCACCACTGTTATCTCTGGCTGATGGCATGTCCATGAAAAAGTAGAATTCTGCCTTATACTTTTTTGGGGGACTCTTGATGCGTAAGGCAGAAGAACTAAAACAGCACTGTACACAGACTTGGCCAACCCAGTGGCTTATCTCAGGAATGAGTCTTTTGAGATAGCCATGCCATATGGAAGAGCAAGGAGGGGAGTTAGAGAACTTTAAACTGTATGAAAATAGAAATGGAACTTTGCTTTCATATTCCCAACGTGTAATCTAGTATGTCATGGAGTAAGCACTCAGTGTGTGTTAAATGAATGAATGATTAGACTGTGTATTAGTCACCTTTTGTTAACAAACACCACCCGCCCCAATCTTTTTCTCTTATGAGAACACAAGTTTTATTTCTCATTTTCTTTTCTCTTGATGGATCATGGTAAAAGAGACCAATACAAAGGACACAATTATGTTAAAACCTCTCAGATGGAGGTAAATCACATTAAGTCACATGGTCAATCCCATAGCCGTAGAATGGAAAAAGTTGATCCATCTACTGAAAGGCACTGTGACATCACACGATAAAGGATAGGCTCTATTATCCTAATACAGGGAGAGGGCAGCATATATGGCCTCAATGATGCAATCTGTCACAGTCTATCCACAGTTTACTCGCCAATAATTATCCCTGCTTCTGTGTTAGCAGACTCTAAGATTTGGCATAGAGGGAGAATATTTAGGTGGGAAGGATAGCTGGGGTTTTTCTACTCTATCACTCTAAGCTTTCTCTCCTTCTGAGTTCTCTTATACTCCTTTGTGGACAACATAATAGGCATCAAACAAAATTCAGTAAGGACACCTGAATGACTCATTTAACCAGCCTCACTGCAACACCTACAGGTCCTCCATTCTAGGACTTTGTCTTAAGAAAACAATTTCACTGATTTTTTTCATATTCTCCAGGGATCCCCAGATTACCTAATCCATGATTTTTACATGGAAGATTTGATTTCTCGCTGTTTAAATGTATTTCAAGCCTAACCCTGTTGGAATAATCACATTCATCTTACCTCAAAGATTTTAAGTATTGTTTTGTAAAGGAAATGTGTATGTATCTCAATCTCTTTCCTCAAAGAACTGTATATCCTTTCCCTTCCTGTGTTCAGGCAACATTAGTCTTAAATTATAGCAACATACAGTGAAAAAATATTGTTCTCTTTCCTTTAATGGATGTTCATTTCCCAAACTTACAGGAAAAGTTGTGGAAATAACATTTTAGTCAATAAATTTCTAACATTATATTATACGTCTTGCACCTTGGGTAATGTAATGTATGGAAAATTATTTAGCTATTAGTCTTCTGTGGAAGCCAAATGAATAATGAGAATTGGTAATTAATCTTATTTTCAAGGATTTTCAACACTATCTGTGTCCTTGGGGCCACTTTCGCAGATGTTATACTTTACTGTTTCCTGATCCAAAGCGACAGGAGGCTTTTTTTTAAGTCTAAGATTTAAAAGAGTATTGAGGCTTGTCTGAGCTATGCATCCATAAAGACAGGCAGGCAGAAACATAACCATTTGTTTGTATTTTTTCCCAAACATGCCAACTGGAACAATGGCTGTATTTTCCCCTTCATGTGAAGTTTCCAAAGCACCTGAACAGCTGCAGTCGTTCTATTAAATAAAAAGCTGAATGCCAGACTCACATTTCACTTTTACCCTTGTTCTTGTTGACCACCTCCTGCCATGAAGGGAAAAAGTAAAAATGCTCACCATCCTCCTATTTCTCTGTTGGAAACCAATAGGTTTTCCTGGTAGTTGGTGATACTGAGAGTCTCCTTAAATCCTTATTTGATAAATAAACAACATATTAATGTGATGGTTGGGGGAACGTTCATATAAATGTTTATCAGAAGAGAGTCAGAAGCATGTGGTTCTTCTGGCTGTCACACCTATCCTCATGGTGTCACAGTTACTTGCAGAATTTTTTAAAAACTGGTCCCTTGATGTCTCCAGTCAGTTTTTATCTGCCTTTTGGGTTTATTGCAGTTAATGGAATCTTTCTTACTCTTAAAAAGATCAAACCAAAGGGTATAGGGGGACCTGAATTATGCAGTAGAATTGTGTAGCAAAACTAGCTAGCTGCTTACCAAACCTTATTCTGCTTCTTCCTGAGCCCACAAACTACATTTCCCAGACTTGCTTACAATTAGGTGTGAATACTGAGTTGCAGCAGGTGAAATATGAACAAAAATTAAGTGACCCACTTTCCAGGAACATGCCATAAAACTCCCATGAGCGATCCTTCCCTGGTTGGATGCAGATGTTGGTGAAGACAGTTGGTGAAGTTGGATGGCGATCTTGGAAATTATGTGGTGAAAATGGTTATAAGATGAAAGGACTTTGAATACCGGAATCACTTTTGGAGTGGTGTCTTCTGCTGATCAAGAATTCCTATTTTGGACTTTCTTTGAGTGAGAATAAACTTACACTGTTTTGAGCCATTATGTGTTTTGGACTTTGTTATCGCATCTATTATTTTTTAACTAATGCATATACAATTTTGTGTCCTGAAATTTTAGAACAGCGTAAAAAGATGACCTGTTAAATTCTTACATTGTGCCTGGATTTCTTTTATGTCCTTAGTGAATTTTGAAATATACAAATCATTTAATTTGTGCATGTCCTTATAGAATATGGAGAGGGGAACGGGACATATGAAGAAGAGTGAGTGATTGTTATCGAGTATTTGTATTCCTAAATCTGAACTCTAACCAGAGTTATTTAGCATGGTGGAGTCTACATTGCTACCCACTGAGGTCTGGAAATTTTTAATCAGTAGATTTACTTAATCCTTGAGAGGACTACAAACCTGACCATCTTTGATTGCAAAGGCATTTCACTATCCTGAACACAGATGCTTGATCCACAGAAATTGAGATAATAACTATTGTTGTTTTAAACTACTAATTTTGGGGTAATTTGTTACAATCTGTAGTAGTTTTTAATTACTTTATCTACTAGAGCTAAATGTATATTTCCTAGCCCTCAGAATTTCCACTCATAACCATCAGATATGCATACATGTTCACAAAAGACATGAATAGGAATGTTCACAGGAGCACTATTCGTATAGCCCACACTGGAAACTTGCTGAATGTCCAATACACTAAATGTTCACCAGATGTAATGGATAAGTAAATTGTGGCATATTCACAAAATGGAAAACTACATAGCTTTGAAAATGATTAATTAATCTACAACAATGTAGATTTCACAAAGAAGCTGGGTACAAAAGAGAACCTAACTGGTCACTTAATTTATGTAAAGTATTCTGTTTTCTAATCAGTATAATGTCAGTATAATGATTACCCGTCTGGGGGAGTACGACTGGAAAGGGGGTTCAAAATGGGCCTTGTGTTATAGGTAATATTCTGTTTCTTGGAATGGGTGCTATACATGGTGTGCTGTCTTTGTGGAAATTCATCCAGGTTTACACTTTGATATATTTACATTTCTGTATGAGTATTAAATTTAAATTTTTTTTAAAGTTTAAAAAATGTTCATGCCTTTGTGATAGACATCTATCTTAATGATATTGTCAAACACATATAAAAATCTCCATGTGTTTGTGTGTACGTACGTGCTGTGAATTAAAATTTGGAGAGAGCCCTCATATCCATTAAGATGATTGGTTAAATAAATTATGGAGCATTCATCAAACTGTTTGCTGTAGTTCTATTAGGATGAATATGGCAATCTGTTTGATAGAGAAAGATGCTCACTATATGCTTCTCAATAAGAATAATAGGTCATAGGCATGCAAGGGACTGGCAGAAACACAGTGGATTAGACAGATAGAAAGATACTTACCAAAACATTAATAATGAGTTACCTGGGTGGTAATTTCATGGCTGACTGTTTTTTCCTTTTGGCTTATCTATATTTTTAATGTATCAGTGAGTTTGGTATGATTTTATGTTTTTGTATTTAATTTGATTTTAATATCTTAGAAGCCAGAAGTCATGCTTTTTATTCAACAACACTCATTGTACACACATTTATCACATTGAACCATAGACCTTGTAGAAAGTCAGAACTCAGTAAATATTCACTTACTGCCTGACTAAATAATAAGCCATAATAAGAGAGAATCTGTCATCCTCATCCATATATTATGTCTTAAAGAAGGACATCTGTGTTCTAGCAGGTTGTATAGAGACAACTACTAAACATGTGTATTTGTGTGTGTGCACTTTGTGTAAGAGAGTTATATATTAGAGCCTGCCTTAAAGGCATTTTGGACATTAATTTAAATGAGAAGGAGAGATGCAATTGAGAAGGGACAATAAAGGTGATGCCTCCAGTTGGTTAATAGTCTGTGGACATTTCCAGCCTATTGAATAATGTGTTAATTTCATTAGACATTTTATCTTATGTGTAGGCTCCTTGTCTGATTTTGCAAAGGTCGCATAAATCCTGGCTCATTCACAGTGAGGAAACAACCTTCCAGGGCCTTCACAGCCCAGGCAGGTGGTTGTTAATGGGATGCCGAGTGATCTGAAGCCTAGAATTGTAATTGGTTGCTGATTGTGTATGCAAGGCTTAAGTTCTGGATTTTGTATTTCCTGTTGGGAATGACTTTACAAAAAGAAGAAATACTAGAAAACTCCATAGTACTTTTGAGCGATTCTTTCTTTTTCATTTGTGCATCTGTATGGTGGTATGCCCTAGACTAAACACCAGCAGCCCTTATTATTTTGTTGCAAAACAAAACTGACAACTATCCACTGAAATGTAATAATACCAACTCAGCTGTCTCAATGGAAACAAAACTGTTCACAAATGGCAAAATGTAAATAGAGATGAGGGAGGGTACAGAAGAAGAAGGGAGCAAAGAGAGGATTAAAAATATTTTTTTCTAAGACATAAAAACAGGACTTGCCTATCACAAAACTAGCAGTTTGATATTAATTTATATAATAAGAATAATTTAGTTTTGGCACAGGGGCTAGATGGATTGAATAACAAAATGGAAAGACACAGTAAATGATTACTCTCTAGAAAATGGATTATCCAGGCTTTTACTTTCTCTTCTCCTTTCTCCGAGTCCTTTGGGCATTCACCACATAACTACAAGAATTTAGACAAAATTTTTAAAAATGATGCTTAAATCGGTTTCATTTATCTGCTTGCTGGAATCTATTTTAGAAAGTGAAGCGAGGGATATCTCAAAGCAGTTGAAATAATTGAAGAATTATCTATAGATCTGTAATTTAGTTTTTTTGCTATTCACAGTCCCATTTACCGTAAGTGTAGTTTTAAAAATCATTATATGAAAAAGGTGATCAGTTATTTACCATTTGTTACTCCAAGTTTTATAGCTCAGTGGGGATAAAACGGGCATGGGGTGGATTTAGCTTAATGAAGTAGTCTTAGAAAAGGAAGTGAGTGACATGGAGGTACATTGGTTGAATGAGACAGTAGATGGATTAGGCAATGAGCTTACTGCAAGTTTAGGTAACAGGTGATGCTAGGCCCTAATGCTAGGGTAGAGTGTATTCCACTGGGCACACTCACAGAACTCTGAGGTATATGCTGGTAAGCATTCTAAGGGGCTTATAAATACCTAATTATGATTCAGAAATAACCAACCCACACGATAGATAGTACCATATCTCATCTGGCAGTAGAACTTTGATACAGAGATCCAGGTATACAGGCAATTAAAGTGAGCGCTCTTAGGTTTCTTGTTGCAGACCTACAGTTTAGGAAAAGGACTGAAGTAGCCATGACAGTCCTGGCATTACATAATATGGCATTATAAAAGATGAAATGCTGGGCTTCCCTGGTGGCGCAGTGGTTGAGAGTCCGCCTGCCGATGCAGGGGACACGGGTTCGTGCTCTGGTCTGGGAAGATCCCACATGCCGCGGAGCGGCTGGGCCCGTGAGCCATGGCCGCTGAGCCTGCGCGTCTGGAGCCTGTGCTCCACAACGGGAGAGGCCACAACAGTGAGAGGCCCGTGTACCGCAAAAAAAAAAAAGATGAAATGCTGAGTTATAAGTATTTAACATATTACTTTCTCTTCCTACTCCTTATTGTACCCTTTCTTAGACAAAAAATTCTTATTCTTTTTCACCAGGTTAACATTCTGGACTTTTTTCCATGTCATGTAGAATCTGTGTCTTGAAAAATAGGGAAATATAATCTAAAGAGGCTAAATTGATCTAAATAGTGAAAAGCTGAGATGGGAGAGAAGGGGACAGAAGCAGCAAATATCTTTGAAAATTGAGTCTGACAGAAAAGTTAGGAGAGAAGTTTAAAGAACATTGGAATGAAAGAATGTGGATCATGCGTGTCTAAGAACAGTTGAAAATGAGAGAGAGATGGAAAAATGTTTCAGAAGTTTGGAGATTAAAAGAATTATTACATGGTTTTGAACCTGCCGGTAAGGCGATTATTGGGACCCAGATGTATGGAAACTGAATTAGAGGGGGGGTTCAACAAATGACATGTAGGCAAGTAGCTTATACAACCTGACTATATGAAAATTCTGGAATTTTGGGGGAAAAAACATAGAATATTCAATGTACTATAGGGAAAGAAGCATGAAAATGTAGTTTTGAATTGTACATGTGTGCTTATGATCATGTGAAATTAGGGCAATACACTTAACTCCTGCGACTACCAGCTTTCTCATCAGTTAAGTGAGATAACTTATGCTAACATGAAAACAGGCACACTAGCACAGTGCCTGATATATACTGGTTTAAACAAAAGGAGGAAAAAGAAAAAACTAGAAGCTTGCCCACACATAAGAATTTTGAGATAATTCATCAAATCCTCCTTTATAGGATTGTAAACTTTCATTTTGGTTCAATGACTTCTATAATCTATAGCTAATAGGTAAATATTAAAACATTAAAACAGTGTTGCCTGACACTGTGACATTTATAGAATGTTGTATAGTAATTTTTCGGTCAGAAATAATCTGTACTTCATACCAGAGCCTCTGTAAAGCTACCTTTTAATGGTTTACCAGACCATTAAAAGGACCAGGCTTTTAGCAACTGTAGTTTTGCAAATAAAAGACATCATTTGATTCTTTAAATATTTTTGGCCCCATCCCTCTTCCATGTACCTATTTTACCTATTTTCTAATCTGAGTTGATTAGTAACTTAAGTTTTAGAGCTCTTAGTTTTATGAGTCACAGAAAAGCTGGTGTTGGACAATATTCTAGCCCAGAAAGCATTGTCAAAGACCAGTTGTCAGAATTCACAGCCTGAATGTAAGTGTTATGAAGTCAGGGGCATTTTTCTGATTTTTTCCTCCTGATCTTTTTTCAGTGCCTAAAACACAAAGCTTATCCACAACTGGGTAATTGATAAATATTTGTTAAAAGAATTAAAGAATAAATGGATTAATCATGAAATTACCATGGATATTGACCAATTGGGTTATCCTGTAGGTAATCCATATTTTTCAAAAGTTAGCTCTTTGTAGAGCAGCACTGTCTAACAGAAATACAATGTGAGCTATTTACACAATTTAATATTTTCTATAGCCACATTAAAAAATAAAATTAAACTGGTTAAATTAATAGTAATAATATATCTTATTTATTCCAATATATCCAAAGTAACATTTTAACAGGTAATCAATATAATTATTTATTAGGTATCTTACATTTTGTAGTATCTTTTAAATCCTTTTGTTTTACACTTACAACATGGCACGTTCAGATGAGCTTCATCTTAAGCATTCAGTGTGTCACTAGCATATTGGACAGTGCACTTATAGAGCAGTCAAAAGCTGATTTGAATGAGATAAAATTAAACCGAGTCTTAGATTTAAAATAAGATGAGCAGTTTACGGAGAAGAGCATGGAATTCAGTTAGGCAGAGCTAGTTTTGAATCCCATTAACTAGCTGTGAGACTTTGAACAAGACAATCCAATGAGTCTGATTCTTTATGTGTAAAATGTAAATAATATCCAGACCTTGATGAATTGTTGATTATCTTAGAGACAACATTTATAAAAGGTCTTCTATAGGGTCTGACACATATTAGGTGCTCAAAGAAGATTCTGAATAGTTGTCATTATTGTGTTCATTGTAAATATTGAATATATATTTTGTGCTTCTCAGTGGTTTGTGATTAAAAAATGAGATTACACTTCCTTTTTAAATGGAAACAAGTAAGGCATGAACCCCATTACTAGGTTATATACCAGGAATTAGCCCCTGTCAAATTTTCTCCAGTTATTCCTGAGTGTTTGTCACAGGATAGACTCATGTATATTCCATACAAAGTCCTGATATGCTTTACATATCACTGCCATGGGGCTTCTCAATGACTAAGGGGTCCCCTGGGTTTCCTGCTCTCCTGGAACAGTTCTCTGCTAGTGTTTTGCCTCTGTGACTATTCTGATACCTCCATTTCAGAGAAAGGATATGTCTTTAGGACCACAAAAACAATCCAACTATTTTCCACACATGAGAGAAAAAAATACATTTCTAGTATCTAGAAATTTACTATCCACTAGTTTCTCTGAAAATTGTTACTCATAATGTTCTCCAGCCAAGACTGAGTGATACTTTGAGAAAAACACAATATACAAAAAATGATTAGCAAATTAAAAGGCCATGAAATTAAAGTTCCATTGTTACATAAGGGTTTAAAAATAGACCCATAATTCATAGACAATAGTACAAATTTCTTTTTTAAAAATCAGTAAATTATAACTAGCAGGATTGGAGGGTTTGTATAAGAAGAAAATAAGTAAAAGTGAGGTAATGGTCAATCTGTGTCGAAAGAAGAAGGGGCTCTAGATAATGATTACTTTTTGACATTAAATGAAACTGTTCGCAAATGTTAGCTATAAATTTAAATATAAACACTAGTAGAACATAAATAAAAACTAAAACATCCAATATAGCAGATGACAAATAATACATGATTAACATGGGCAATAATAAATTGAAAAAAAGCAAATTGTAGACATTGAAAAATAAGATGGCTATACTAGAGTCTCACCAGAATCCATGTCTTACTCTTCTTCCTGGGCATATCACTGGACCACATTTTCCATATTCCTGTGCAGTTTGATATACTCATGTGATGTCTAAACAGTATAGCATAAGAAAAAGTTGTCACTTCCAGGGCTGGTCTCCGAAGTCCCCTCATGAGGGCTCCTTGGTATGTTTCCTCCGACTGGATGGAGATGACTAGGGTAATCAAACTTGGACTTGATTCACTGAAGATGGCAAAACATCTATTCATGTGAGTCCTTCAATGATTGTATGGAGCAGCCTACTGTTCCTTTCCACCTTGGACCAGTCAAGGCTATTACAGGAGAAATCAACTTCTATTACACTTAAGTCATTATACAATGCTCTTATGTCTATTTCATATACAGCTAATATTTACCTCACTAATATTGTGGCTGAAATAAAATCAAATATAGTCATGATTAAAATAAATATGAATGGTTTCCATTTCCCAAATAAGCCAGATTTAGGAAAATGTTTTGTTGCTTAATATGATTGACTTTCCTGGGTCAGGGAGACGAGACCACATCTTGAAGATATATTTATGTGTGAGGGAGGGTGGCAGGTTTTCTCTGAAGGAAGTGTATACTTCTATCAATAATCTTGTGGCACAAAGTAATGTAGGACTAGACCTAATGGAAGCCAGGGCTTTTTTCCCTTTTTTCTTCTTGTTTCTATCCTTTTGATTGATATTGGATTGTATTTCTTGAATCTGCATTTCATGTATGTTTTTACATGGAACTTTGGGAATATCTTTTGGTTTCTAGTGCTCTCCTTTTATCTTCAGTTGAATCAATTTTACCAATTATTATTTTGATTTATTATCATTTTTCTGAAGTCATATTTTTAATTTCCAAGAACTCTGCTCTTCTCTTACAGCAAGAAGTTATTGTTTTATAGATCTTTCTGAGGATACCAATTTTAATTATCTTAACGTTTATGTTTGTTTCCTACATATATCCTCTCGCCTGGAGAGTCAGCCTTGGTGTTTTTTTTTCATTATGCCTTTCTTTCATGCTATCGTTTTCTTTAAATGTTTTATGGAAAATCTTGGTTATCTGTTCATTGTGTAAGGTTCTTGATAGAGTGGTGTATTTTTCTGGCATGTGTTTTCACATCGCCAGCAAATATCCTCTGTTTTCTTGGCAACAAATTCCGATCCTGATAGAACTTTGGGCTTCTGTGAAAGAACAGGGTGCGAACAGTAATCAGGGTGCCTTTCTTCCTGGGTATGAGGTAAACTTGCCTCCTCAGTTTGAGACATCCTTTAGCTTCGATTTGGCTCCAACATTTGCTTAGGCAATACCCAACAGCAGACTCACTACTTTATTCAGAAATCTATTCTTGTGCATTTAGCTTGATGGAAAAATCAGAACCAGGATCACTGAGAGTAGGAGACTGTTGCAGTTATTCCACAGACTTTAATGAACTATCTCACTGACCGTCCAGCTCTGGCTGCCAGCCTCTGGTGCATCTGATTGGGATAATTTCAGGTTTCTGTTAGGACAACGTTTTTTAAGTGATTCTGTGTTTAATTATTTTGTGTTGAAGTTTTTCACCCCAGTTGGGATTCACTTTTGACATAATTTCCTCTGCTTTATATTATCTATAAAGTCCTCAACATTCTATTCTAATTGTGGCGTTGTTCTTGGTTTCCCTGTGAACTTACTTTTATTTTGTATGTATTCTATCATTTTAAAATGATTGAGAGGGATGGAATGTAATCAAAAATGCTCATTTGCCTTTATTTTCACCATAGAATTCAGGTATTTCTTGCATTAAAAGTTAGTTTTCAACTTCAAAATGCTTAAATTACTTTTTCTTGCAATATATTGTAAGGGGTAAATGACACTTATGCCGGTAATTTTTTTCTTTGAATAGAGTCATATTGATTTAACTAGTGAATACTGACTGACTACGCTTATATGCCTACTACTGAATTGACATGCAGCTAGCTTATTGACAGATATAGCTCCAATTTTGAAGACATTTAACCCAAATGAAACCTATATCATTTACTTTAGGAACGCTTTTCTCGTTAGATTCTCTGGGAAAAACTACTATCATCAGCTCTAAAATTCTCTAGTTGTCTCCTCCTTGTTCTCCTTCACCTTCTTCTCTTCCTCTTCACCTTTCTCTTTCTCATTTTCTTTCTCCATTTACTTTGTCTTCCTCTTCTAATTCTTGAGGTAGGTAGAAGAAAACATAGGAAAAAAGTTCCTAGATAATGGGTCTTGACAATGATTTTTTGGATATGACACCAAAAGCACAAGCAGCAGACGCAAAAACCAACAAGTGACACTGCATCAAACTTAAAAGCTACTGCACAGCAAAAGAAACAATCAACGAAATGAAAAGACAGCCTACAGAATGGAGCAAAACATTTGCAAACCATCTATCTGAAGAGGTTAGTATCTAAAATGTATAAGAACTCATAACTCAATAGCAATAATTATAATAATTATCATCCAATTAAAAACGGGCAAAGGACCTGAAGAGAGATTTTTCCAAGAAAGACATACCAATTGCCAACAGGTACATGAAAAGATGCTCAATATCAGGGAAATGTAAATCAAAACCATAATGAGATACCACCTCACACCTGTTAGAATAGATATTATCAAAGAGACAAGAGCAAGTGTTGGCAAGGATGTGGAGAAAAGAGAACCCTTGTGCATTGTTGGTGGGAATGTATTGGTACAGCCACTATGGAGAATAGTATGGAGGCTCCTCAAAAAAAAAAAAAAAGACAATAAAATTACCATATGTTCCAGCATTTTCACTTCTGGGTATATAGCCAAAAGAAATGAAAAATAACTTGAAGGATTTTGAAGAGATATTTGCACCTCCAGGTTCGTTACAGCCTTTTAACAAGAGCCAAGGTATGGAAACAACCTAAGTGTCCATCTATGGATGAATAAAGAAGATATGAGATACACACAAACGTATTATTCAGCAATGAGAAAGAAAGGAGGAAGTCCTGCCATTCGTGACCACATGGATAGTACTTGAATGCGTTATGCTAAGTGAAATAAGTCAGACAAAGACAAATACTGTATGGTATCACTTCTACGTGGAATCCAAAAAAGTCAAACTCATAGAAACAGAGTGGAATGGTGGTTGCCAGAGGCTGAGGAGTGGAAGAGTTTGGGAAGAAGTCGCTCAAAGAGTACAAACTCCTAGTTATAGGATGAATAAGTTCTAGAGATGTAATGTACAGTATGGTAACATTACATAGTTAACAATATAGTGTTATACATTTGAAAGATGCTAAGAGTAGATCTTAAATGTTCTCATCACAAAAAAGAAATGGTATGTGAGGTGATGGAGATATTAATTAACCCTGTTGTGGTAATCATTTCACAATATATAAGTGAAACAATTCATATTGCAAATCTTAAACTTACACAATGTTATATGTCAATTATTTTTCAATAAAGTTGGGGAAAACAAAGTTAAATTTAAAAAAATCCCTTAAAATTAGCGGTTAGGGCACACTAGCCCTGCCAAATATTAAAACATGTTGTTGTTGGAACGTAAAAAGAATCATGGAACTGAATAGGAAACTCAGACCAAAGTGCAAATTGAGATAGAATAAAAATGCATATTAAATCAGTGGGGAAAAATAAAGATTTTAATGATAAAATGAAAAGATAAAATTGAATCCATACTTCTTTCCATATACCAGAGTTCTAAACATAAAAAAATGAAAGCAACCTCAGAGCAACTATAAAGTTGAGAAAGGGAAGCTTCTCTTTGTGCTGTATCATTCTATTTTCAACTTGGTTAATCTGAGAACTGTGCTTCCAAGAATTCCCTTCCCCAGTTGGCCAAAAAAGGAATTTGCATGTGATATGGGAGATGAAAAACATAAATATAAAATTTCAGGCTTCTAGCACTTTCCTTCTTTTGTCTTAATCAGTTTCTCTCAGAAATTGTGTTAGTGTTCATATGTTATTGCAATTATTCCTACTTAATTGATGAGAAAACTGTTGGTTACAGAACTTAAATATTTACCTCAATTCACATGGTGAATAATTAGCAGATGCAGAATTCAAAACCACATATTTCATGTTTCTTTCCCTATGTCATGCTAAGAATTCCACACACGTGTGTATAATTTTTTTCGCATTAATTTAGGCAGTTGCTAGTATCACTACTGAGAATGTTTTTCTGGTTTATGAGTTCCTTGGATAAGGGGATAATTAAATCCTCCATTTTCAGAGGTGTGTGCCTTATCATGTAAGGACTATGAGAATATCTTCCCAGGCATTCACTTTTTAAATTTTGGGAGACTTCCCTGGCAGTCCAGGGGTTAAGACTTCACGCTTCCACTGCAGGGGGCACTAGTTCAGTCTCTGGTCAGGGTGAATTGACCAGTAGACACAGCTCACAGGTTGGTAACTCCTGCAATAAAATAAACTAGTATGTGAATGTAGAAGAAAGTAATTATCCACCAGGTAAGTTGATGACTTGCAGTCATAAAAGTAAGAAATAATAACAGATAGTTTTTGACAAATTGATTGAAAATAAATTTCTGTGTGCATAGATACTGTGTGTGACTGATTTCAATCCAGGACAAATCTGTATGGTTGAATTATAACACTTTAGAATTATGAGTTAGTGTGGCTTTTACATTCCCTGGCTTATATCACTATATCTCAGCTGTATAACTATCGAATAGTAAAATATTTATTACAGTATGCCATAATGAAAACTTATTTACATTCTTAACATATGGGTCTATTTCACATTGTGACAGGAGAAGGAGAGTACATAAAGATGTGTTATTTACCCACGTCACTTTTAATCTAAAAGCAAAATAAAGAGGTGAAAAAAATTCATGTAGTTCAAGTAGATTATTAATGATTTTAGTTTTTAAGTAACAATGATAGGCACCCGATTTTATTAATATAATTTAGATATTTGGCAATTAAAGTAGGTACGTCTATCCCTCCTATGCAAGCATGTGTGTCCTATCAAAGAAAAACATGGATCATCATAGGCAAGTGAATTCTCTGTATTTAGACATGTTATCTTCTCCCTGTTTCACATGTTGTCATAGCAACAATTGACTTCATATGGCCTGACTCAGCTACTCAGCAACCAAAGAGAAAAGAAATGTCCTGTTTTCTGTAATCTGCTGTTAGAGGTGATGTCTTTAGATTGTGCAGTAACAAAAGGTAATATTTAAACCTACTGGGTTTTCTTTTGTGATTGCAACAAAAGCAATAATTATGTTCTAGATACAGGAAAACTGTCATTTTGCAGTTTGGGTGGTAATTTCTATAGGAGAAGAAAAGAAGCATTTTAATATCTCAGGGTTTTTTGAAGAAAATATGAAGCAGGATACCCGTTAAGTAGTTATTTGTCTAAACATCTTAATGTATAACTTAGAAATGAACAAAGACATAGAGAATATGAAGTTTTTAAACAGAACTGTTGTAAGAACACAGAAAATTCAATTCTATTTTTCCGTACTTTTGTTTTGCAAAATTTCACAGTCCTGTATTGTATTGAAATAGTTCTTTTCTCTGTGAAATAAATTTATAAAACTTGTTTGCCAGAATACCTATTTCAAACTGAGTGTTGAGTATCCAGTATTAATGCCTTTCAAAATAGCATAGTAATGAAATAGTAAAAATTTGCTAGTCATAGACTTGCACAGTTTTGCATGCGAACTGTGTTGAAAAGATACAAATTAAGCTGAATAAAATCACAAATAAGACTTCATTTTTTATGACCTTGGTCAGCTTGAAAAACAACAATAACAACAAACAAAGCTTTAAAGAATTGACTTAAATTGTTCTAATTTCAGTTATTCAGTTTCTAATTCCCAAATGAAATGGGTTTAGATGTCTGGTTTTTCAGGTGATTTCCACTTAGTGTACTGCACTGCTGTATATACAGCTTTTTGTCTCTTCAGGGAATATTAGCAGGGCCTGATGGTGGTGCGTATATGGGAAAACATGGAAAAAGACTCTTTTTTGTTTAATTTTTCATTTCTCTATTATAACTATATTTATTACTTTATCTAGAAAATGTGATGCTTTTGAATATCAAGAGGAGCCCAATAAGGAGTGCAATGATAAATAGAAACAGGAATTGGATTTAATGTATGGGTGACATCTATGTGGCGTATGTATTGCAGTACCTCATCCTCTGCCTGTGGCTGTCCTATCACATACACGAAGGCACCTTTACCTCTGAATGCAGATTTGGCCAAACAATTTCAAAAAGTGGTCCTGGCAACCACTTCGGAGATCTTCCTGCTATATCATATTATTTTTATTTTATTTAGTGAAAAATAGCTAGGGAGAGAAATTAAACACCTAAAAATCTGAAATGTGGTTAACCCCCGCCCTCTACACCATCATCTTGATCATATTTTCAGTCTTCCTCCAGTCATTCACCTCACTCAGGTGATTTGGTTTATCCTTTAGAGATGATCTTAAAGATTTAGCCACTTCACTGTCAACTGTCTCAGTTCTGTCATCTGTGAGTTCTGTGTTTCAAGAATACTGAATCAGATTAGTGTAACGTCAAATGCTTGGACCTTCTTGGAAAAATGACCCTACATTAATACAAAGCAATGCTATTCAACTTTTTTTTTTAACATCTTTTTTGGGGTATAATTGCTTTACAATGGTGTGTTAGTTTCTGCTTTATAACAAAGTGAATCAGTTATACATATACATATGTTACCATATCTCTTCCCTCTTGCGTCTCCCTCCCTCCCACCCTCCCTATCCCACCCCTCCAGGTGGTCACAAAGCACCGAGCCGATATCCCTGTGCCATGCGGCTGCTTTCCACTAGCTATCTACCTTACGTTTGTTAGTGTATATATGTCCATGCCTCTCTCTCGCCCTGTCACATCTCACCCTTCCCCCTCCCCATATCCTCAAGTCCGTTCTCCAGTAAGTCTAATGCTATTCAACTTTAAAAAAAAAAAAAAAGACTCAGTCCCTATGGATCTTTGTTACTCCTCTAAAAATTTGGAATGTTGAAAGTCACACTGTTGATCTTGACTTAAAGACTGGCCCTGAATTTATCAAACTGGTTTCGAAGCAAGTTAGGCTGTTAACAGTGCCAAACAAATCTGAAATTAAATATTTTCTTTAACTTCATTGCAGAGTATCCTCAGTATTTCCTCCACTGTTCTGCATCTTTGGATGTTCTACTAATGGTGAAATTCAGAGACATGATTGTAGCATCTGTCATATCACCTTCTAAAGATGAAATGTTCCCAAACTTGTGTCCTTTCTATTTTATTTGGCCTCACCTTTTATTGCCTCTAGACCATTAGCAGAACTTGTTGCCCGTATCTAGTAGAGCACAAGGTTAAACAATTCTGGGCCTCAGCCCCAATATCGGACTTGCTCTGCCCCTTTCCCCCTCTAGTTCCCCTATCTTCCAATATAGAAAGGATCCTTTTTTTAAAAAAAAATCATAATCTTCTCCCTACCTCCTTGATGTCAGTAATTGCTTTCAATATTAATTTCTTTTAACTAATGAGGGATGGGCCAGTGGCAGTTAGCAGGGAATTCATCTTTGCCTGGGGCTCCACTGCAGTCTCCTGAAATTCTTCTAAGGTAATTGAAGCCACATGGGACTTGCTTCACAAAGAGGATATCTGTTCCCTAGGTTCGTGGAGGGAGAGCACTTTGCTCAGTGGCTCACAGCGTTGGAGGAAGGGAAGTACTTCCTGTATCTGAGTCAATTCCAAACAGTCTTTCAAACCCCACCAATCCTTTAGTTCACTGAGACCATGTCAGAACGAAGAGGTGTAAAACTCAATTTTACAAGTATCCTGTGTGACTCTCATGTTCTACCCTTCTATTCCTTGCCACTGAACTAAGAAGAACACTGTGTAGGCCCTTATTAACTAGTTAGCTATTCCTTACTCACCTGTCATGGCAAGTGGATATAGGCTTACATGTGTGTATATGCAACACGAGTGTTTGTCTTTCCTTTTTTTTTTTTTTTGCGGTACGCGGGCCTCTCACTGTTGTGGCCTCTCCCGTTGCGGAGCACAGGCTCCGGATGCGCAGGCCCAGCGGCCATGGCTCACAGGCCCAGCCGCTCCGCGGCATGTGGGATCCCCCTGGACCGCGGCACAAACCCGCGTCCCCCGCATCAGCAGGCGGACTCCCAACCACTGCGCCTCCAGGGAAGCCCCTGTCTTTCTTTTACTAGAGAGAAATGAAATGATAAGAGCATCGGCTTTAGAATGTACCAGTTGAGGTTGCAACTGTGGATAAATAACACATAGTCTTTTCCCCGTTTCACAAATGAAGACAATTTTATGATTGTGGCATTAAACATAGTAGCATACTATTAAATACCTGGAATAGGGCATGACGTAGTAAGCAGTCAATAAGTGCTAGGTTCTCCCCTAGCCCCCATATCTGGGAAAGATAACTTTTTGGTAACTTGATCTATGCTTACTGCATTAATTAGCTATTGTTGCATTACAAAGCACTTCAACGTCTTTAAATAATTAAATTTTTTATTTCTCACGAAGATAGAGCTACGCAAAAAAAAAAAAAAAAAAAAAAGCTGGTTCGTTCTGCTAATCTTGGCTAGGTTTAGCTAATCTCACTTGGGCTTAATCATGAGATCAATGATGTGTCTTGGGCAGGGGTAGGGAGTTGGGACAGTTTAAGTTTAGGTTGACCTTGGGTATGATGACTGAGCTTTGCTGGAGGTCTCTCTCCTATCCCTTCAGCAATTTAGCCCAGAGGCAGGGATTCAAGAGCAAGAAAACCCAGTTCTGGAAGGAGGCAAGGAAAAATGAACATGTGCTTTTCAAGTTTGGATCACATTTGCTAATATCTCATTGGTCAATGAAAATCACACAGATGAGCCCAGAATCAGAGTGTGGAGGGACTGTAAAGTTACAGGACAGAGGGTATGAATGCTCAGGGCCATCAGTACAATTCACCTACCACCCCCTACAAAGCTTTTCTTGCAGACCCTTTTAATCAGGCATGGTTTGATCAGAGAAGCAGAACCCTTACAAGTCATCAGCCGTTGTAGAATAAGGGATTTATTTTAGGAGTTAAACTTTACATAATTGTGAGACCTATTGGATCCAGCTCTAGGCTTCTCTGTCTAGTGTGAATTCTGAAGCCGTTTTGGTCAGCCAGACTGGCACTCAGGAAGAAAAACAGGATGCGGAAAAAGTCAGTAACTAGAACTCATGAGTATATCTGGGACCCAGGTGTGTCTCTCATCACCTGTAACCTTGGGTGGTGGATCACCTGGGGGAGAAGGTAGGGCTCTTCACCACAAGGACACACGTGTTGGCTCCAAAATCAAAAGAACTGAAGGGGAGGATGTAGACGGGAGATGGAGGATGCTGGTCTAGTTATTGCCCTAATTCATTCCTGAGCTACTGCATGTGCCTGATGCTCTACATCAACCTTCACAGCATAAAAATGGGTGGCTACTGCTTCACATTCATCATCTGAATCTCATAAAAATGTCTCTTGTGGCCAACACCCATCTGGGATTAAACAGGGAGGGGAATTCTGGGAAATGTATTTCTGTTTGGTCTCATCTGCTGTTTTGTTGAAGTCTCCTCTTGTGTCTTATCACTTTATATTTGGTTATGCTGAACTCATCTTTTCAAGTATCCTCACATTCAACTCCTCTCCCTAAAAGCATTTAGATTACTAATTCACTCAGTGTGGCAGAAATGAGCCAAAATCCACTTATATGATAGCATCTGAATACTTGGCACTTTTTAGCTAATTTCCAATCTCATAGTTCTTGATAAAATACTGCTGTGATTTCCACTTTGCTTCCAGATTAGAATACGTTTAGAACATACTTTTCCAACCACAATAGTAGAAGATGTTTTAGGGAATTCCCTGGCGGTCTAGTGGTTATGGCTGTGTGCTTTCACTGCTGTGGCCTGGGTTCAATCCCTGGTAGGTGAACTAAAATCTTGCAAGCTGTGTGGCATGGTCACAATTAAAAAAAAAAAATTATAAAGGCAAAGATTGAGACTGAGAATTTAATTTCTAAAATAATGATCACAACTCTAAGGAAACAAGGGTACAGATAAACCAACCAAGTATATTAGGGATTTGTTATCATTTAAGAGGAGAAATTACTGCAGTGGCTGATAATTAAGTTCTTTAATTAATGAAAAATTTAGTGAAGCTCTTTGACTTTGGTGTAAATTCCCATCATCCAGTAAGTAGAACTAGTTCTCAATAGGGAAATCATAGGCTTTCTAACCTCAAAGCAATGAGTAATCTAATAGTACTCCTATTGCTGTTTCTTATTAAAATATTTTATTGTAGAAATAGCCAAGACTAACTAATCAGTTCAAAAACTTCTTTCTCTCTTCCTCTTTCTTTCTCTCTCTTTCTCTCTCTCTCATCTTTTAATGAAAATACCTGGCTTGAGGAAGAGAACAGCCCAGTTTTCACAGGGAAATCTGCCACTATGATACAACTGGGTAATACTGAGAAAAGAGTTCAAATGTAATTGTTAATGAAGGTGAACTTCATGAGCAGTTAATTCTAAAGGTAATAACTTACCTTCAGATAGTTGCTATAGGTGTAATATAGGAAGAGAGAAATAAATTTCTTCTTTAAATCAGGATACATGCTTCATGATGATAAAACAGGATAAAATATAGATGACTTTTTATTTTTAATCGTGGTAAAAAACACATAACAAAATTTACCATTTTTATCATTTTTTAGTGTACAATTTAATAGTGTTAACCATATTCACATTGCAAAACAGATTTCTAGAGCTTTTTCATTTTGTAAAACTGAAACTCTGTACCCATTGAACAACTTATTTCTAACTCATTAGAGCCCCTGACAACCACTAATCCACTTTGTTTCTACTCATCTGACTACTTTAGAATTCTCAAATTAAGTGGAATCATAAAGTATTTGTCCTTATGACCACCTTATATCACTTATAATGTTCTCAAGGTTCATCCATCTTATAGCATGTAACAGAATTTCCTTCTTTTTCATGGCTGAATAATATTTCATTGTGTGTATACACCACACTTTCTTTATCCATACATTTGTCAATGAATGTTTGGGTGGTTCCATATCATGGCTACTGAGAATAGCTGCAATAAGTATGGATATGCATATACCTCTTTCATATCCTGCTTTCATTTCTTTTGGATATATAACCAAAAAAAAGAAGAGGGATTGCTAGATCATATGGTAGTTCTATTTTTACTTTTTTGAGGAAACTCCATATTGTTTTCCGTAGTGGCTGCACCATTTTACATTGCCTCCAACAGTGCACAGGGGTTTGAATTTTCTTCCTATCTTTGCCAACACTTGTCATTTTCTGTGTGTGTGTGTGTGTGTGTGTGTGAGAGAGAGAGAGAGAGAGAGAGAGAGAGAGGGAGAGTTTTAATAGTGGCCATCCTTATAGGTCTGAGGCGATATCTCACTGTGGTTTTGATTTGCATTTCTCTAGTGATCAGTACTATTATCACTAATCAATGATTAGTTAAATATTTTTTAAATGCTTGTTGGATATTTGTATTTTTTTTCCCAAGAAATGTCTATTCAAATTCTTTACCCATTTTTAAGTCAGGTTATTTTGTTGTTGTTGAGTTGTATGGGTTTTTGATATATTCTGGGTATTAACCCCTTATCAGACACAAGATTTGCAAATGTTTCCTCCCATTCCCTAGGTTGCCTTTTCACTGTGTTGATTGTTTGTTTTGCTGCATAGAAGTTTTAAAGTTGGATGTCATCTCATTTGTCTATTTTTGCTTTTGCTGCCTGTAATTTTGGTGTCATATCTAAGAAATCCTTGCCAAGTCCAATGTTGTGAAGTTTTTTCCCTATATTTTACCAAAGGAATTTTATAGTTTTAGCCCTTATGTTTAGGTCTTTAATTCATTTTGAGTTAATTTTTCTGTATGTATGTTTGTGTATGTTGAGGATCCAACTTAATTTTTGGGCATGTGGATATCCAGTTTTCCCATTACCATTTGTTAGAGCCTATTCTTTCACCATAGCATGGTCTTGGCAACCTTACTGAAGATCAACTGATCATATATGTGAGGATTTATTTCTGAATCTCTAATTTGTTCCCTTGGTGTACATATCTGTTTTTATGCCAGTACTACACTGTTTTGATTACTATAGCTTTGTTATGTGTTTTGAAATCAGGAAATGTTAAGACTTCAGGTTTGTTGTTGTTTTTAAAGATTGTTTTGGCTATTTGGGGTTTCTTTTCTATTTTTGCCCCTAAATGGTGTTGGAATTTTGATAAGGATTTCATTGAATCTTTAGATTGCTTTGTGTGGTATTGATATCTTAACAATGCTGTCTTCCAATCCATGAACACAAAATGTCTTTCCATTTATTTGTATCTTCTTTAATTTCTTTCAGCAGTTTTTGTAGTTTTCAACATACCAGTCTTTTCTATATTTGGTTAAGTTTATTTCTAAGTGTTTTATTCTTTTTGATGCTATTATACATGGAATTGTTTTCTTAATTTCCTTTTTGGATTGTTCATTTTTACTGTACAGGAATGCAATTAATTTTTGTATGTTGATTTTGTATCCTGTATATCTGCTGAATGCATTTGTTCTAACAGTTTTCATGTGTGTGAAATCTTTAGGGTTTTCTCAAAGAAGATCATATGTAAAATAAATAATTTTACTTCTAAATTTCCAACTTGTATACCTTTTATTTCTTTTTCTTGCCTAATGGTTCTGACTAGGACTTCTAATACTGTGTTGAAGAGAAATAGTGAGAGTGGACATTCTTGCCTCATTCCTCATATAAGAGAAATTATAGATGACTATTCTTGAGAAGGAAATGTGTTTAATTCAGACAACAGCTCGGCGGTCATGTTCCTTGTCTGTCATATTCTCTAGTAGAATGTTCTGTGATCTTTGTTTCATTGTTTTGACTGTGTCCCTTAGTAATTTTTGTTGTTGTTTGTTTGTTTTCCAGCACTACTTTCTGATTTACCGCATTATTTTAGGGTTTTGGGGACATTTTTTTTTTATATTAAGTTTAAGTTTATTCCTGTTGCTTCTGTTTTTTCCTGGCTTCCCCTCATGAATCAATGTACTGCCTTTAGCTCTGTTATTTTGTTAATTATATAATTTGGTTTATGTAGTTCTGTGGTTTAATGAAATATTCTCTCTACTCCCTTTCTCCATATGAATTCATTGGGGAAATATATGTGATAAATTTTTGTCTTAGTCTTAATTTTATTATTATTATTAAATATATAATTTTCCAGAACCGTCAATGTCATTGACTTTACTCAGACTACTTCACAGTATTGCTTTGGACACAAAGTAGTAGATCACTATATTTTCATTGATTGAAAACAGCATGTGTTTGGTGCTTATTATTTGTCTTGTAATGCAGTCATTATTGTGGTAGAGATCATAGCAGACTCTTGAAGATATTTTATACAACATTTAGGAGATTTCCAGTCTCCTCCTTATTTGTCTGCCTCTACTATACACGTTTGGAAAGTGATACATTGACACATTTCTGACTCATGTATATGGGCAAATGATCTTAGTGATGCCTAGACTAGACAATGCAGAAACAGGGGTGCCTAGACCAGACAGTCTCTTCAAAAACTGGTGTTGGGAAAACTGGATATCTATATACAAAAGAATGAAGGGAAAGATTTAGATATTTTGATTAAAAATGGAGAGAGATAATTAATACTGTTTTTCTTCCTTCATTGAATGAAGTTGTAATGGTTGTGTCTATGCTTGTGAGCATGAGGAAAAGGCTAAGAGAACTGAAAAATGTCCCTGACATGGTTAAGAAGATAAACAAATGCCAAATGCCAGTAATCTCCTATCTTCACATATCTGATAAGATGAGAAAATTAAATTCCTATATGATTAAGCCATTTAAATTGTATATTCTGTTACTTGCAGCTAGTTTTTATCCTAAATGATACATAGACATAGACATAAACATTAAATCATACAAAGTAGGAAGTCACATGTGACCAGTGAAAACAAACAAGTTCAAAACAGTTTGGAGTATTTGGAGAAGACATGAAAGAGGAGGTAGGGTTTGAGTTGGCCTTGAAAGAAATAAAAGAACCCCAAGACACTGTGGCTTAAAACAACTACAGTATTCTTTATGATTCTAAGTATCAGACATTTAGATGGGGCTTAGTAGGAATCGCTCATCTCTGCTCCACATGGTGTCACCTCGGATGGCTTTCATTGAGACTAGAGGATCCAAGATGGCCTCATTCTCATGTTTGGTGTCTCATTTGGGAAAGCCCAAAAGGCTGGGAGCTGTCTGGGGTGACTGGGCATCTTTCTTCTTGGGTTACCAGTGGGCTCAATCATGTGGGGCTTTAGTTCACTTCCATGTGGCCTTTTTCCCCTTATTTTCCAGGACCTTTAGCTAGATAGCCCAAACTTCTTTATATGGCAGCTGTCATCCTAGAAGATAAAATTGGAGCTTCAAGGTCTTTAGTGTCCAAGAATCAGAAATCCTAGAATGTCATTTTTGTCACATTTTTGGGTCAAAGAAAGTCAAAGAGCCAGCTCAGATTCAAGGGGAGGGAAGAATGGATGGGAGCAGTAGCCAAGTCACACTGTAAAAAAAAAAAAAAAGGGATTGCTGTAATAACTTCTGGAAATAATCTGCTGTCATGACCTTTTATCCTGCTTTTAGAGTCCTGCGTTATTCCTGTTGTTCTGGTATAATTATTACAGAGCATCTTTACTCTCCAGAATACACCTATTTGGATGGTCACCTTTATTCTGAGGTATATTACTATAAACATGTATTTTCTTTATAATACACAAATATAATTAGGCAGTATAAACCATTTAAAAGAGGATGGGTTTGAGGCTCCATCAGAACTTGGTAGCTTGTGTGACTTTGGGCAAGTCAAGAAATCTTTCAGTCTATTTCATCAATAGAAGTGGGAAAATAGAAAAGGAATACATAGATCATAGTTGTAGTAAGCACTGATTACAAAACAGAAGTATAGCCTGTTACTGAAAGGAAGGCTGGCCTGTAGTAGGAGCTCAGTCAAATTACTTTAATCCTGTAAATCATAGACAATGACAAAGCATGGGAATCACAGCAACATATAAATGAACACAAACACAGAAAAATGGTATTTTTATGAGTTCTAGCAAATATTTGGATTATCTTTTAAATGGTGTTACATAGTCCTTTTATTTCAATAGTAAACTCTGTGTGTGTGTGTGTTTGCAGGGCCTAGTTTTTCATTCTATTCAAATCATGTGCTTATCCCCATGTCACAGAGCTCGTACGTACTAATCTTGCTTTCTTTGCACTATATACAAATTACATTTTGCAGTGTGCTTTTACCTCTTACCATGTGCTACATTCTGCTTCTGGGCCCATTCCTCATTACTTGTTCCTGACAATTATCTCCAGCTCATGGTCTCACTCTCTCCACTGGGACCTAATGCTAATTATTAATCTTCACCCATGCCCTTGACTCATTTTCTAAGCATGCTTAAGATTAGTGTTTCTGCTGACCATTCCTTGTTTATTTGGTTAATGAAAATGGGTCTTCCCCATGCAGTGAATTAGAGGACAAAGAGAAAGGATTCTATTTCTTGAGCTGTCCAGGAGCTCATATATTTGTTGTAATAAATCTTAAACACATAGCATGAAGCCACAGGGAGTAGTTTTTTTTTAAGGAAAGAGAGTTACAATTTATTTTTTTCTGATTTATACTTAGGAATCAGTAAAGAGGCTATACCTAAATAGGTATAAGTATCTCAATATTTGAACAGGAGCTAATTAAGCACTGATTAAAATGATCAATAAATTCCATGTTTTTACAGTAATGGCAAAAATATCAAGTCAGCACTTTATATATTATCATGAATTTTCTCCCATGCCCTTGATTCTTTTTCTAAACATGCTTCCTATTGTTAGTTTTTCTAGCTACTTTAGATATGCTATCATTTAATCCCCATAATAACTCTGATATATGTTCTAATCTGCATTTTATAGATAATGATTTTTCAACTTGTGGAGTAAAATAACTTGTTTAGGTTTACTTATGTTAAGTCATGGGTGGATTAAAGTTCAACTTTGCTAACTCAAAACCTGTGATTTTTTCCCTGCTTTACTTATTGCTTTGGTTGCCATTATGAGATAACCACACACATATGGGTGGTAAAGAGATTAGATTTCATTTCCTTATCAAGAGATAGGTATTTATCACATTCCCATTCTAAATTTGAAGAATGGCTAAAGTGGAAGTAAATGGGATATGTCTAATACGTAGCCATAAGAAAATATCTGCGTTCGTAAATACAAGATTTCTCTTTTACCAGCATTTTTCTTTTAGTTTTAGAATTATGTTAGAAAGGAGCTTATTCTTATTGTTGAAAGGACTGAAAGGAGCACATAGCTTAGTGGGTTTTAGGACTGTCCAGGTAGGGAAAGACTGATGGGTAGGCAGGATAGTGTCTTTGAAAGAGCAAAGAGTTTGTTTTGTTTTTTTAATTTTTATTGGAGTATAGTTGATTTACAATGTTGTGTTAGTTTCAGGTGTACAGAAAAGTGAATCAGTTAGACATATACATATATCCACTCTGTTTTAGATTCTTTTCCCATATAGGCCATTACAGAGTATTGAGTAGAGTTTCCTGTGCTACACAGTAGTTCCTTATTAGTTATCTATTTTATATATGGTAGTGTGTATATGTCAGTCCCAATCTTCCAATAAACTGGAAGAACAAAGAGTTTTGAATCAGGCACACTGGCTCTGCCACTTAACTGCCTGAATGACCTGAATTTATTTAAGCTCTCAGAACCTATATTTATTCCTATGTAAGATAGGGATAAGAACACCTACCTATTAGCATTATTATAAAAGTTACTTGAGATAATCAATGTAAATGCCTAAAATTATATCTCACAGACATTAGACACCTAAGTCACTTTAGGTCTCTTTTCTACCTCAGTGCGGGGTGGGGGATCATGGAAGTTCAGCAAGTGGGAGTTGTTGCAGAACACAGCAAGAAGGCGATAGATAACATGCAGCTATCCAGCCAGAGTATGGTCAGCATCAGGGAGGACAGAATGAAGGTTGAAAACCTTAAGAAGAGCTGCTTCTTAGACTGAGATATCGGATTGTTGTTTGGCTTCATAGGGAAAGGACAGAAGTGCATTTATTTTCATTGAAGAGTGAAATCAGTCCAAAACTATAAGCAAACATGCTTTGTTGCTGAGATACCCAAGCACTTAACTCGAGAACTTTTGAGTTAGTCTGAAGTTTTGATTGATTCCAGAGTCTGAAGTAGTATCACAGAATGTGCTTTGAAAACTATGAATCCTCTGGAGGATTCATTTAAAAATACTGATTCATGGGCCTCAATCCACACCTTCCTTCTTGCCCTTGTTTACATTCTGTGCCTTAGAATACACTGTGATCTCACATCAGCCTGGCAAAATAGATTTATGGATTATACTCTCGGACTTTAATTAAACTAACTCTCCTAAAATAAGTTTTGGCAAAGAAACTCTTAAAAAAAATGAAAGAACAATGCAAGTATAAGTAAACAAAAGGAAAATCACAGAGATTGCATTTCTACTGTTAGTATAGGAGTTCCTTGAAGCCAAATGATGAGTAAATAAGATGCTACTCTGATCAAGAAGGACACAGTCGTGCTTCCCTGCTGGCACAGTGGTTGAGAGTCCACCTGCCGGTGCAAGGGACGCGGGTTCGTGCCCCGGTCCGGGAGGATCCCGCATGTCGCGGAGCAGCTGGGCCCGTGAGCCATGGCTGCTGGGCCTGCGCGTCCGGGGCCTGTGCTCCGCAACGGGAGAGACCACAACAGTGAGAGGCCCGCATACTGCAAAAAAAAAAAAAAGGACACAGTCAATCACATTGTTCACTCAAGATGTTCTTACCAACTGTAAGGACAAAACAACTTGTACCAATGATATATAAAAATCAAATATATATTTAAAATATTGTTTATTTCATGTTTATCAAATTCTTTAAGTTTTTATTCTTGTTCTTTTTATAATGGTATGTTAAGAGTAATAAATGTATACAATTTATAAATAAATATAAACATATGAATTTGTAATTAGAATTGATTAGAGCTAAGGTACAAGAAAGGCCTAAGAGTAGGAAACCAGGCATGTCACTACCAATCATGCTATCAAAATATTTATATGAAAATTCGAATATAGTGTCATGTATTCAAATAATTTCTCTCTATAATGCCCAAGATAAGCATATTAATAAATATTGTAATATTTTGGTGCTATAAGACATGCCAGGGACTTCCCTGGTGGCACAGTGGTTGGGAATCCACCTGCCAATGCAGGGGACATGGGTTCGATCCGTGATCCGGGAAGATCCCACATGCCACAAAGCCATGAAGCCCATGTGCCACAACTACTGAACTTGCATGCCACAACTACTGAAGCTCATGCCTAGAGCCTGTGCCCTGCAACAAGAGAAGCCACCGCAATGAAAAGCCCACGCACCGCAACGAAGAGTAGCCAAGTATCTCCCGCTCACCCCAACTAGAGAAAGCCCATGCACAACAGGGAAGACCCAGCGCAGCCAAAAATAAACAAATAAATACATTTTTAAAATGCTTTATTATATTTTTAAAAAAGACATACCATAGGCTTGTGCATCTTACATCATTATAATGAAGATAAAGAACCATCCTCTTAGTTTCTGAACTAAAAATCAAGCTATATCTTCACTTCCTTTTGAGAAAATGTGCACTGTTTCTTCTGTCATAGCAGCCAAGTACACCACATGCTAAATAACTTCTAAATGAATTGTACATTTATAGCTCTTCATTGAATAATTAAGAATAAAAGTAATTTTGCTGTTTGAAATAGAGATTTGGATTGTGATAGTTATAACTTTTAATAAGAATATCTAATGTATTTCTAAAAAATGTGCAATGTTAACACAAAAAATCTAATAGACTACTGCTGGAATTTTTCCATTGACTTAACATTATGGACTTTTAACAAATGCCCTAGTTAAGTAGAATTTCTAATGGGAATGCAGCCTAAAGTAAAATCAAGGAGAAATGCTCAATATGTTCAGTAATCCTCCAGGGGGAAGTTTGGAGGTCTCCTGCAATCATACTTTCATAAAAACCTCAGTGTTTCTTGGTCTACTTGCACCCAAATTTGTTGCTTTCTTATTAATCACTCTCTACTACTGATTTTTCTCTTGAGTAAAGTGACATGATCCATAGAGATGATAGAGATGTAAAAGAGACAGATCCTGGAGAGGTAATGGTATTCTCTAAACTTGATATAACCTCCTTGCAAACAAGCAGTAGGATTTGAACATCCCTGTGTCTTGCATTATGCCTACCATGGAATATGAAGATAAAGTATACAGATGTAAAAAATGGAATTTTTACCTTTCATGGAATAAATTAGTATGTTTGAAAGCTTATTAATATGAATGTAGAAAAATATGCAGTTGTATCAGTTTTGTTTGGCTTTGCTCAGTGATAAATCAGCAAGCAACCAGAGTGGAATGGGACAGGATAAGGAGGGATTAGGGAACTATATTATTTGAGGTTATTTGAGAATGCCTAATGGAGGGGCTGTTTACCTTATAAAAGTAAGGAATTATGAGAACTTTCCAATTACCTTCAAAAATTAGAAATTTGTCAGTGTAGGTGAGGAGTAGTGTTTGTTGTTCTGGTAGGCAAGGACTAATTGATATAAGTTAAAGGAAGACGGGATTTAACACAGCATAGGAAAAAGCTTTCTCACGATTAGCACATAGCTGTGCTTTTCACAACAGGGCAAGGGCTACCATATGAATAGGGTAAAATAGTCCCTGAAAGTTTAGTATTTAAACAGAGAGCTTGATCATCTGCCTGGGTTCAGGCGGGATTTGTGAACTGTGGGGGAGATTAGATTTGGTAACTTCTAAAGTCTTTTCTAGTCTTAGAATGTTTTTTCAGACATATACATCTTTACAGGGTTTTCATGGAGGAAGCAAATGTCTTTCCAAGAGTATTTTATTTTTCAATTAGAGCAGTTCTAATGTACACTCTTTTGCCGAATTTTAGCCAAGTCACCTCTTCACTTCCGTGTATGTCAACGGGGTGGAATATCCTTATTTTCGTTAACGTATTTAGGTTCAAAGAACAGAGGCTCATTTGGGTTACCTCAAAAAATGTGAATTTAAATATATACTTTTCTCCCATGCTCACCCACTTGGGGGAAGAAAGAAAACCATTCTGTTCTGTTCTGACAACCCCCAAAATTCCATTTGGGGAATTCCATGTATAAAGACTGAGCTGGCAAGGGTGGAGTATAAAAATATTATTTACAAAGAAGAAGAGGATACCTATTGCGACCTTAACCTTCAGACACCCTATCCCCAGGTCCCTTTTTGCTCTTTTAGAAAAAGCCCCTGAGAATGCATTTGGGTGCAGAACAAACCCTTCCACTGGAGGGGGCAGTCAAAACCCAACACGGAATAGGAAGCTCTAAGATTAACTGAGGAAGAGAGTGAATGGATAGCACCTCAGATCCTAAAGGGGGAGGGTGCTGCCCTCCATTACCCTGGAGTAAGCAGGCTGGCCAGCCAGCCTCTGTTTCCATAGGTCCCATGTAAACATTGACTTTCCTTCTGTATGTCCCTGCTCTTCCTGACTTCCTACAGAGCCTCCCTTGCTTCCACAGGAAGCACTTGGTTCCTCTATCTTTTCTTCCTTCCCTTCTAACCCTCCTCTGGAAGGAGTGGGGAAAAGATACATGCACCCCCAATGTTCCTAGAAGCATTATTTACAATTGACAAGATACGGAAGCAACCTAAGTGTCCATCAACAAATGAATGGATAAAGAAGATGTGGTGTATATATATATATATATACCTCCGCACACACACAATGGAATACTGTTCAGCCATAAAAAAGAAGAAAATTTTGCCATTTGCAGCAACACGGATGGACTCGGAGGGCATTATGCTAAGTGAAATAAGTCAGAGAAAGACAAACTCTGTATGACATCACTTATATGTGGAATCTAAAAAAACCAAACTAGTGAATATAACAAAAATGAAACAGATTCACAGATACAGAGAACTAGTGGTTACCAGTGGTGAGGGAGGGGCTGTATATGAGTGGAGGAGTGGGAGGTACAAACTATTGGGTGTAAGATGGGCTACAAGGATGTATTATACAACATGGGGAATATAACCGATATTTTCTAATAACTGTAAATGGAGTGTAACCTTTAAAAATTGTGTAAAAAATGTTTTTAAAATGTGAATTTATTTGGGAGAAAGACAGAAATCCTGTCTATGCAGCAATCCCTTATATAAACCTAAAAATTTCTCCACAGTCTCAGGAATATGAGATGGTCTGAAACTGTGAAGAGAAAGTTATTCTCGTAGTACAAGTATCTGGTTGTCTTCTCAATCCCAGAATCTTTCTGATTCTTAGTCTGTGCTCTCACTGAAAGGTCTTGACTAATCCCTGCAACTCAAGTTCTCTCTGCGTCCTTTGACTACAGCCACCACTCCTTTATGTTACCTGTCTCAAATTCAAAACGATCCAGACATAGGATCTGACTAACCAAGTTAGTCACCATTCCTCCTTTTGCCAGAGCTTTTCCTCAAGACCACTTTATATAGAACTGGCCAAACTATGGTTTAGATAGACTGCCTCTGGACCAAAAGCCAATGCAAACCAATCGGCTTTGGCCATGTGTATCCTCTAATTCCAATACAGCTACTGATTGAGACACATCTCTTAGAAGCTCTGAAAATGGCAAGCATACTGAAGTTGGGGCTGCCAAGAGTAATCTGTATCCTGTATTAAAGTATTTGCTTTTATGTCTCATCTTCCTACTGGATATTATGCTCAAACAGGAAGAGAAGGAGGGCTAATTTATTTTATCTCCTCTTCACATGTAACAAGTTATTTTGCAGTTATCATGACATTATATAGGTTTAGACTGAATAAATGGCTATTTAAATTATAAATCCTATAGGGTGTGAAAAAATTAGACACTATTTTTTATTTTAAAATTTTTTTTAATTGAAATAAAGTCGATTTACAATGTTTTTAGTTTCAGGTGTACAGCAAAGTGATCCAGTTTTTATATATATATATATATATATATATATATATATATATACATATATATACTTTTTCAGATTCTTTTCCATTATAGGTTATTATAAGATATTGAATATAGTTCCCTGTACTATATAGTAGGTCCTTGAGTTTATATATTTTATATTATAGTAGAGCGTATCTGTTAAGCCCCAAATTCTAATTTATCCCCTCCCAACTTTCCCCTTTGGTAACTATAAGTTTGTTTTCTATGTCTGTGAGTATGTTTCTGTTTTGTAAAAAAGTTTATTTGTATCATTTTTTTAGATTCCGCATACAAGTGATATTTGATATTTGGCTTTTCCTTTCTGATTTACTTCACTTAGTATGATAATCTCTAGGTCCATCCATGTTACTGCAAATGACATTATTTCATTCTTTTTTATGGCTGAGTAATACTCCATTCTATATACATAGCACATCTTTATACATTCACATGTCGATGGACACTTAGGTTGCATTGATGTCTTGGCTACTGTAAATAGTTCTTCTATGAACATTAGGGTGCACGTATCTTTTCAAATTAGAGTTTTCGTCTTTTCTGGTTATGTGCTCAGGGGTGGGATTGCTGGATCATATGGTAACTTTATTTTTAGCTTAGGGTTTTTTTGTGTGTGTGTGTGGTACGCGGGCCTCTCACTGTTGTGGCTGCTCCCGTTGCGGAGCACAGGCTCCAGATGCACAGGCTCAGCGGCCATGGCTCACGGGCCCAGCCGCTCTGCGGCATGTGGGATCCTCCCGGACTAGGGCACGAACCCCTGGGCATGAACCTGTGTCCCCTGCATCGGCAGGCAGACTCTCAACCACTGCGCCACGAGGGAAGCCCTATTTTTAGTTTTTTAAGGAACCTCCAAACTGGTTTCCATAGTGGCTGCACCAATTTATATTCCCGCCAACAGTGTAGGAGGGTTCCCTTTTCTCCATACCCTCTAGCATTTGTATTTCTAGACTTTTTGATAATGGCCATTCTGAACAGTGTGAGGTGATACTGAAACAGAGCAGGGCCCAATGGTCCTTCCCCGCCACATCCTCAACCTGCCTATTTTCTGTGGAAAAAGTTTAGCCAAATAATAAGTTTAATCAGAAGTGAGAAAACACAGAAACAAAGGAAAACAGTCCAACAAGACTAAATAATAATATAGTCATTAAGCAAAGTCAAGGACCTTTAGTTCCTTCTCAAGGGCTGCAGATAATATTCTGAGCCATATCCTATGAGCTGTCTTGTAGGTACTGAAACCCCCACCAGGTGGAAGAAGTTAACTACATGATGACCACGCTGTAGCCATGCCATAAGCTGCCACAATTCCAAGAATTGGCCTCAAGGAAATGGAACTAACCCACCCTGAAATTGAAGACTAATTGTACCTAAAACAATCAAGATGACACCGGTCAGACCACCACATGATCAATTGCAAGATGACTGTCAGAGTTGACTGTGCTGTTTCTGCATGTAGCCCCCTCCCTCCTTCTATAAAAGCTCTTGCCCACTGGTTGTAGGACAGGGGGAGTCGGCCTTTGGACAGGAGTCCACCCTCCATCCAGGCCCTTCCTCCCACACCCACACCAGTTGCCGGCATCCAAAATAAAGCAAACTTTCCTTTCCACCAACCTTGCCTTTTTATTGGCTTTGAAGCATCAAGCAGCCGGACCCCACTTTCAGTTACAATACCTCATTGTAGTTTTGATTTATATTTCTCTAATAATTAGCAATGTTGAACATCTTTTTATGTGCCTGTTGGCCATCTCTCAGTCTTCTTTGAAGAAATGTGTATTTAGGTCTTCTGCCCAGTTTTTGATTAGTTTTTTTTTTTTTGATATTGAACTGTATGAGCTGTGTGTATAGTTTGGAAATTAATCCCTTGTCTGTTGCATCGTTTGCAAATATTTCCTCCCATTCCATAGGTTGTCTTCTCATTCTGTTTAAGGTTTCCTTTGCTGTGCAAAAGCTTTAAAGTTTAAATAGGTCCCATTTGAAATAAACACTATTTTGTGTGCCTACTTTGTGTCAGGTGCTGTGATAGATATTCTAATTTGATTTTATGAATTCTTATTATAGTTTTACATTCAAATTCAGATTCAACTTATGTTAACTGAATGTTAACTATTACAACTTTGAGTTCCTTTTTTTTCCCCCATTATTCTTCCTCTCTATTCTAGGAATGATTTAGGATAGCTAAAATTTTTCATAAAATATAACAAGATAGTGTAGATTCAAAGTAAGACTACAGAAGAAAAATATGAATTGGTGCAAAGTGGAGACAGGATTGAAATGAAAATGAGAGTGGAAAACGTAGAGCCATAAAATGCTTCTAAACATTCTAGGAAGAATTTGCCAGTCAGACTACACTCAAGGCCATGTGATTTAAACAAAACAATTACCAGTATAGAGTAAAACTGTTCTCAGAATTTAGAGCAGAGTTCTCAAAACAAATTCAAATAGTGTTCTCAACAACATCCTTACAACAGACATAACAGTGAGTTTCACATCTTTATTTTGTTCACTCTAGGTAAATTCCTGTTGCGGAGCACAGGCTCCGGATGCGCAGACTCAGCAGCCATGGCTCACGGGCCCAGCCACTCCACGGCATGTGGGATCTTCCCGGACCGGGGCACGAACCCGTGTCCCCTGCATCGGCAGGCGGACTGTCAACCACTGCGCTACCAGGGAAGCCCCACTCTAGGTAAATTTTACAAACATTATCTTTACAGTGGCACTTTGAGTATTCATTGAATGAATATTTGTTCAGCGTGCGTTATGTTTATGCTACTGTTCTAGATTCTGAACAGTGCTAGTTATATAAGATCACTGCTCATAAGGAATTAGATTCTGATGGCTTAAGGCAATCAATACATAGGCAAATAAATAAGTGAATAAGATCATTTCAGATTACAGTAAATTCTATGGAGGAAAAAATACAATGTAACATATTAGGTAACTCCTGGGATTGAGGGGGGCTAAAGTTGATTGTAGACTAGGTAGTCTGGAAATGCCTATGGAGGAGGTGATATTTTAGCTAAGAAAATCCAGACATGTAAACACTCCAGGAGTACTCCAAACAGAGAGATCATAAAGTGCAGAGGCCTTAAGATAGGAATTAAATTCCAAGAACTGAAAAGACCTGTGGTTGAACCATAGTAATTGATAAAGTCAAAGAGCTAAGTCAGAGTAGGGAGTTTGGATTTTATTCTAAATGCAATGGAAAACATTGAATGGTTTACACAGGGAAGGGAATTGATCCAATTTGTATATTTTTGGAAAGTTCACGTTAACTTCTAAGTGGAAAGTGGAAACTGGGAGAGGGAGTGGGCATAGCAAATATAGAAGCAGGGAAATTAGTTAAGATGCTTTTGTGGGAATCTACACAAAATATAATGGTGGTGTAGACTAGATAAGAGTGGAGGGAGAAAGGGAAGAATCAATGAATTTGGGGTATATATGAAACAGGTTTCTATAATCCTCTTTTTATACATAAGAAAACTAATGTTCAGAGGAGCTAAAAATCTATTTTAAAAAAAATGTAAAGCAAGAGTTTAAACGTAGGTATTCTGATTTGAAGTCTGTTGAACCACTATTTTAAATGGATGATTTTTATAACCTTAAAGAATTCTTTAAATATTGCATTATCATTGATGCTTCCATTAAATAAACATTTCTATTGGCTTAGTTATATCTCCAATCCGTCTTCTCTTTTTTTCTTTTTTTAGTTTTTTTCTGTTTTGCCTATTTATTTTTGAAAGAGAATGTAAATAGCTTAAAGAAAATTGATCATATTGTGCTACCATATCAAAGAAATAACATCTTAGCTCTATAAATTACTTCCTCCTTGGAAGACTGCAGTATTAGACATGGTGTCACTCTTGCTGAATCCTGGAATGCCTCCTTTAAGTATCAGTCTGTTTGTATTTGATGCTCAAAGGTCTTCAATAATAAACATTGAACATCCACTTTCTATCTCTGTATGGATATTTTTCTGTTGATGATTCATAATATTAAAATATTAGGTAATTTGTAGAGCAGCAAGGAGTATGCCTCCCATTCCAGGACTATACCTTAGAAAATCATGTGGACGATTTTCTCTGAAACTGGGTTTGCAATATTTTCAAAGATGATTCTCCTAGCAAATAGTTTCTTTACTTGATGAAAATTGTAACAAAATGTCATTTAGAACATACATGCAATCTACCACGTGGTAGCAATAGGGAAATACAGAAAGGGGGTGGGATTTTTCTTCATTGGGTGGCATAGCCTCTACTGCAGGGGACTTTGTCAAATACCTATCTAAAGCAATATGGGGAGGAAAGAAGGCAGGTGAAGATTTGTGCAGTTTTACCTCTTGATTGACTGTTTCAGTTATGTTTACATCATCATGTGGAAAAAATACTTTGGAAATAAGGATGAGAGATTGAACTTCTGATATATTGTTATGAATTATTCCTTATATCCATAGTTTTAAAGTCACTATAGCCCAATGGGGTTAGTAAAACATCTACCTCAACCCTGCTTCAGAAAAATTTACAGATCATTCAGACTTAACTTATGCAAAATCATTTTTTATAGTTTTATTATCCCCCTTCACTTCTGAAATAAATTCTCTTCTTGACTTTATCCCATTAATGGCAACAAGAATTCTCTTAGTGCCTCAGACTTGAAATCTCAGTGACATTTTTTCATTGTTTTCTTCTTCATGGTTATTATCTGCTATGTATTAATTTTCATAGATTCTGCCCTTCAACTTGTTAAATTATATCCCTATCTCCATTCCCTGCTTCTTACATTCCCATAGTTCTAGTCCTGACTTTTATCACTTCTTAACTGTGATATTCTCACAGCTTTCTAATTAAAAAAAGATGAAAACATAATCAATTCCAAATTAGGGATATCCAACCATCTCTGAATTAGGGAGTGGCTTTCACTAAATTCAAAACCAATAGGAGGGATAGAAGCAATCCATTGGTAGGCTCTGCTATGTTTTTACTGAGCCAGTCTGCTTTCCAGCAAAATGAGGTCTGTTACAAACAGGAAATTCAGTCGTTAGTCCCCTGTTCTCTGAAGGTACTTTTTAGCACATCCAGAATAGCCTTTCTCTATCCTTCAGACCATCTGAATATCAAAAGTCCAGAAAAGAAATGGACAGATAGCTGGAGGGAAGAATTAATCTGACTCATTGCCTGCTAGTATGTGTCATTCTCTCAAGATATTTCATAGCTAAGATAGGAAGAACCTTGGAAGGAGGACATTCTGGGGATTTTAGTTTTAATAAACTTGGCATATTGAGATAGACATTCATTAGGAATAGTAGATGATCCCGTATTGGTCCAGCAAAGCCACACTTTGGTATTAGCAAATTATTCAGGCACATTCAGTACCCACAAACTTGCCATCTTCCTATAGACAATGGATTCGCATTAGCGTCTCACAGGACAGGGCATCTAGACATGCAGAATAGGCTCTTGCCAAACCACAAGCTCCAGCTCTTCCAACTCATTTACCTTATGGCAAATGGTTACCTGATTTTAGTATATTCATCAAAGTGCAGCCTTGTTGCTTAGACAGTGGCTCTCCATAATTACCTGTGCCTCACTGCTCAAAAGTCTGCTGTAGAGTACTCCTTATTTTATTGCAGGTCAGCACCTAGAATACTTGGACTTGGTATAGCGCTGGTGTCTGTACATGAACCTCAGCAGATGCGTAGAAGTCAGGCTAGCCATACTTACCTTTCCTATTCTGCTTCTTAAATTTTAATAATTTCTGCATGTAAGGGAGTAGGTATATTCAATTCTATTGCAGGACTGAAAGTAAATGAAATGAATTACGATACAAGGTGGAGGGAAAAATTCTAAAGTTCTTTGATAATGGAAAGCACAAAATATGTTAAATACAGTATGACAGCACAGCCCTACATAGACACACCCAGGTTTTAGTGTCTGTGCTCAGGTCCCAGAGCACTTCTTTCTTTAAACTTCCTCAGGGCTAATCTTCACTACCTTCTAATACTTGTCCATAGGGCTTAGCTCTATCTATTACCACAAATGCAAAGCCTAAGACACAATTAACACCTGGCAGGTCCTTTTCCAAAATGAGTGTTTGGACTAATAAAAGCTCATAGTAAGTGGAGGAGGAGCATCTGTGAATGTTTCAAGGAGGTTTTGTAGTCCAAAGTCCTTTGAGATTCGCAAGTAGTGTGAAGTGCCGTACGCTGTTTAGTATGTCATGGATGCTCATCAGATAACGAATGTCTGAAACTCAGACCTTACTGTAACTGCATGAGTGCAGGCTTTCACACAAAAAGCCAAACACACGTACAACAACACACACATGAGCACACGTACTTTGCAAAGGACAAATCTTTAAAATGGCACTATCTGGACCAATATTAAGAAAAGGAATTTAGCAACATGTGCCTACACTCCTCACAAAAGTGATAAAGTTTAATGTTGTTATCCTTTTTGGTCATCCTCTGCCTTTATACTATCTCCAGGGGTCTCTGGATGCTGAAATGGGGGCCTTTAACAAGCTTATTTTAAACAACAGCATTTTCTGCATTTGGCTAGGTATCCTCTGGTTATACAGATAAATAGTTGATGCTTTGAAATACTGCTTTTTTCCCCTGCCTTTGGTCACAATGTAGCCTTAGGTCCAGAATTCCCATATTATCCTCTGTAAGTGGAATAAAGATGATATAAGAGTTTATTATTCTCATATCCATGTAGTAACACAGGGCTCCAGTTACAATGTCTGAATAGACCTATCTCTATCAAAGACAAGCAAAGAGAATTGAACCAGTAAGGCCCATAAAAATATTACACAACAAAGGAAGAGCACCAGCCTGAAGAATTATAAAGACTTTTGAATCCAGAAAACTAAACTTTGAAAAGAATCTATCACAGGAACTAGAAGATTTGTTTAGAAACTTGTATGGAACCCTGACCAGAAAGCAGAGGCATGAGGCTAAAAAAAAAGTATAAATGACCACAAGGAAAGAAGACATTGAAAAGAAAATGTTGACAATAGAATGAAATAAAAAGTGATAATGTAAATAGAAAAGAAAGTAGGATACACATTTTGAAAGTCCATTGGAAGTAATAATAATAAACTACCATTCTTCACTATTTACTGACACAGTTCAGGTGGAATTTATTCCTATATTTGATGATCATTTAAAAAATAACCAGGACTGTTCTCTATCACCCCACAAAAAAATAAACCATTTGCACAATAGAAACATAAAATGGAAAAATTGCATCCATTGTATCACAAAATGGACAAACTCATTGTCTCCTTCCGTAAAATTGAACTACATAATGCATTTAATGGACATTTTTCTTACCATAATTGATATTAGTTTTGTGCATTTTTATATCGTTTCTTGGTCTGTAAAAACATTTATTATATGATTTATGTGAGTTAATGCATGTAAAGCACTTAGAACAGTACCTAACACAAAGTGGGTGTTCAGGAAGTAATATAAATTATAATATTAGAATAATCCAAGTGATTTGCAGATTTCTCATTGGAAGATATTAGCAAGACTTTCAAAATATTCTCTTTTACTAGTAAATGCTTCTTTGTTAATTATATAAATTAATGTATACACTACAAGATCAAATGCATTAAAAAGATCTAGAATGTGAAAAGGATGACAATGTATACCAAAATACTGAGAGTGTTTTTGTGTGTGGGATTCTGGGTGATTTCTCTTCTTCATTATTTTCGGAATGTTTTACAGTAAGCACACTACACATTAACTTTACTTTCAGAGATTACATAATTATTATTTATGATTAGCAGTATATGCATGCTAATTAGTACTGTAATAATGTAAAAATGATTTTGTGTCAAGAAACTAGAGAGAAATTACTATGGAATGAGATTATGGAATGGTTCTTCCTGTTGCTTTTCCAGATTTTCTAATACTAGTATGTAATATTTTTAAATAAATAAAAGGTACACTTTTTAGGACAATCTGAAATATCTCCTTCATTCAATCATTCCTATTCTCTCTAACACAAAGTTCCCTGCTCCGCTTTTGAACTCTGATAATGTTTTCCACTTCTGTCGATTACTTATGATTACGTTTGTTGTATTATAATAATTTGTATAACTTCCTGATCTTTTGGTATTAGAATATAATTTCAATGGGTTTACATATATGTGTATATGTATAATTCCATATAATACTTAATTAGAAATGGCATAATTATGGTAGATTCAACACTATTATTTTTTTGTACTGAAAGTCTTGTGATATTTTGTTGACTGCAAGTGTCATGATTTCTAAACTGATACAAATATCCATGAAGATGTAGTTTTTGGTGGGGTTTTTTTTCAGATATTGGAATCTGAATAAAGTTATGGCACAGTAGGATATTTTCCCTTTCTCTGATATAAAATGTTGAGCAATACAGAGCATCTGGTGAATTAATCTAAACACTCAGTTAAGAATAAGGGGACATGTGTACTCAGATTTTACCACTAGAGAGCTTAGCCCTTCTCTGAAGCACTAGTTTTGACTTTTGGAATTTGGGCTGGGTCAATGAGTCTTTAAATATTCCATGTATCAAATAACAGTATATTTTCTTTTTTTGTCTGGTTTCTTTCACTCCATGTTTTTGCATGTCTCAGTAGTTTATTACTTTATATTCTTAAATCGATTCCATTGTATGAGTATGCCACATTTGTCCTTTTAACCTCTTGCTGAGCATTGCATTGTTTCCAGTTTGGGGCAATTAAAAACAAAGCTACAAAAACATACATGTACAAGTCTTTGTAGCTGCATGCTTTGATTCTCTTGATTAAATACCTATAAGTTGTACAACTGGATCATTTGCTATGTGTATGTTTAACTTACTGAGAAACGGGCAAGCTGTTTTCCAAAGTGGCTGTACTATTTTACATTCTCATAAACACTGTATGGGGGTGACAGATTCTTCACGTTCTCAGCAAACATGCTGTAATTTATTTAATTTTAGTTATTTGAATAGGTATGTAGTAATATTGTGGTTTTAATTTTTATTTCTATGATAATTAATATTTAGTATTATTCTGTAATAATATTAATATTTTCATATGCATTGTTGCCTTTCATGCACATTCTTTGGAACGTCTGTTCAGATCTTTTGTCCATTCAAAAAAAACTGGTTTGTTTTCTTGTTATTGAATTTTGAGAATTCTTTAGATATTCTTATGAGTCCTTTATCAGATATATGCTATGTAAAGATATTTTTCTCCCTTTGTATGGAATATCTTTTCATTTTTTAAATAGTTTCTTTCAAAGAGAATTTTGCTTTTTCTAAAGTCCAATTTATCATTTTTTCTTTTGTGGATTATGTTATACTTAAGATTTTTTCCTAACCTGAAGTCACAAAGATTTTATCTTAATAATTTTTTTAAATCTCAAACTATAATTGTCTATTTTTCCACTTTCCTTACAGTTGTCAGGTTTTGCTTTATAAATCTTGAAGCTTTGTTGCTAGATACACAAACATTTGAGGCAGGTATACTAAGTTCTGTCTTTCATAAAATATGAAATCTAACAACCTCTGCATTTTACTTATGGGTTTTTTTTTTTTAACATCTTTATTGTGGTTACTTATGGTTTTAAATCTCTTATATTTAATGTGATTATTTATATGGTCAAGATTAAATCTGCATCTTGGAATTAGTATTCCATTTGTCCTATCTGTTCTTTGCTCCCTTTTCCCTCCTTTTCTGCCTCCTTTAAATTAAGTATTTAAATACTTTTTGTTATTCCTTTGTATCTCTTCTGATGGCTTATTAGCTTTTATTTATTTATTTTTACTATTGTCTTTGGGTTTTTACTGTATATATTTAACATAAGGCAATCTACTTTCAAGTGACTTCATAACAATTCATGTGTAGTATAAGAGCCTTACAACAGTGTCTTTCTCTCCTCCGAGCCTTCATGTTGTTTTTATACATTTAATTTCTGCATATGCTATCAAGCCCATGCTATACTGTTATTCTTTTGTTTAAATAGTATATTGTCCTTTAAAGACATTTAAATTAAAAAAAATCCTGTATATTTACCTGTGCAGTACATTTTCAGTACTCTTTATTCCTTGAGTAGATCCATAATTTCATCTGAATTCATTTTCCTTCCACCTTAATGGCTCTTTATAATATTTCTTCGATCTGCTGGTGATGAATTTTTTCAGCTTCTGTATTTCTGAAAAAAAAATCTTATTTCACCTTGATTTTGAAAAAAAAAGTTTTGTTGCGCATCCAGTTTGAGGTTGAGGTTTTTCCTTTCAGTGCTTTAAAGATGTTTCTTCACTGTAGTCTCACTTGCATTGTTTCCATTAGGAAATAAGCTGTCAGTGTTAAGGTTCAGTGAAATTCTTGGATTTGTGGCTTATAATTTTCATAAATTTGGAAGACTTAGCCATTGTTTCTTCAAATATTTTCTATGCCTCTCTGAGTCCTTGGACAATACTGCTTTATTGGCTTCTTGAATCTTACGTTGCGGCTGAGAAGTCAGACATTAATCTGACTCTCTTCCTTCTAGGTAATCTGTTTATTAATAATTATTAAAAGTTCTAAAATTATTATTTCTTTGATCTGGGTGTTCTGAAATATCATTACATTGTTTCTAGATGTGATGTTTTTATTCATTTAGTACTTATAATGCTTTAATTTCAGAGGACTCCTGATTTCCCTCAGTTCTGGGAAATTTTATGCTATTATTTATTCAAATATTAGCTCTTTTCCATTCTCACTATTTTCTCCTTCCAAAACTCCTGCTTAACACATGGCAGAAAATCCAGGTTTATTCTCAATTTCTTTTAATGTTTCTTCTAGATCTCCCATCTCTTTTTCCCTTTGTGCTTCATGATAAGGGAATTTTTTGATGTTCTCTTATAGTTCATGAATTTGTTCTTTTGCTTTGCCCAGTATGCTATCCAGCACATTTACTGGTGTCTTTAGTTTAAAATTTCCACTTCTCTATTCAAAATCTCTCAGTCTTAAAATAATGGCCTCTGTTTGTTACCTGCATGTGATGTTCTTTCTATCCTCTGAATATATTAATTATACCTATTTTATTATAAATTAAGTGATTTGAGTTTGAGTTTGTGTTCTCTGTTATGATGTTGGCCTTCACGTGTGCTTATTTTTGAACTTGTGCTCATCTTTAATGGGTATTTCCTATTAAATTATCTGTTGTAGGTATGCAATTATCTGGGGGAAGAGGCAGGAAGTTTTTCTGTTGCTGTATTGTGAACTGTTTTTGAAAGAGAATGAGAATTAGAGATGAGTGAGCTACTTGGACAGCTATTTCTTTTATTCTTTCTTTTTCTTCTTCTTCTTCTTTTTTGATATGACTGCTCCAGATACTGCCAAGCTCACACCTTCCATGTTTCCCACTTAAGAACATTTAGTCCCATGATTCTTCCTCTACCCAAAAGGAGGAAGGGAGATTGAAAGAGGTTGCCTGAACTTCTTTGCTGGAATTTCTGTGTTTTTTGTTTAATCAAATTACGTTACTATACGACCTTGGGTTCTTGTCTATTTCTAGCATTCACCACTTTTGGACATGGAACACACCATTGGTGTCATTTCATCCTATATTTTAGGTTATGGTCTCCTTCTTCATGCTCACCCCATCTGCTTTGTGTCTTTTAGGGGGTTCTTTTTTTTTTAAACAACTTTATTGGAGTATAATTGCTTCACAATGGTGTGTTAGTTTCTGCTTTATAACAAAGTGAATTAGCTATACATATACATATAATCCCATATCTCCTCCCTCTTGCGTCTCCCTCCCACCGTCCCTATCCCACCCCTCTAGGTGGTCACAAAGCACCGAGCTGACCTCCCTGTGCTATGTGGCTGCTTCCCACTAGCCATTTTAAAAAATAAATTTATTTATTTTATTTATTTATTTTTGGCAGCATTGGATCTTTGTTGCTGCGCGTGGGCTTTTGTCTAGTTGCAGCGAGCGGGGGCTACTCTTCATTGTGTTGCGTTGGCTTCTCATTGAGGTGGCTTCTCTTGTTGCGGAGCATGGGCTCTAGGTGCATGGGCTTCAGTAGTTGTGGCACGCGGGCTCAGTAGTTGTGGCTCACAAGCTCTAGAGTGCAGGCTCAGTAGTTGTGGCACACGGGCTTAGTAGCTTTGTGGCGTGTGGGATCTTCCCGGACCAGGGCTTGAACCCATGTCCCCTGCACTGGCAGGCAGATTCTTAACCACTGTTCCACTGGGGAAGCCCCCTAGCTATCTATTCTATATTTGGTAGTGTATATATATCCGTGACACTCTCTCACTTCATCCCAGCTTACCCTTCCCCCTCCCCGTGTCCTCAAGTCCATTCTCTACATTTGCATCTTTATTCCTGTCCTGCCCGTAGGTTCTTCAGAACAATTTTTTTTTTTTAGATTCCATGTATATGTGTTAGCATACAGTATTTGTTTTTCTCTTTCTGACTTACTTCACTCTGTATGACAGTCTCTAGGTCCATCCACCTCACTACAAATAACTCAAATTTGTCTCTTTTTACTGCTGAGTAATATTCCATTGTATATATGTACCACATCTTCTTTATCCATTCATCTGTTGATGGACACTTAGGTTCCTTCCATGTCCTGGCTATTATAAATAGAGCTGCAATGAACGTTGTGGTACATGACTCTTTGAATTATGGTTTTCTCAGGGTATATGCTCAGTAGTGGGATTGCTGGGTCGTATGGTAGTTCTATTTTTAGTTTTTTGAGGAACCTCTGTACTGTTCTCCATAGTGGCTGTATCAATTTACATTCCCACCAACAGTGCAAGAGGGTTCCCTTTTCTCCACACCCTCTCCGGTATTTATTGTTTGTAGACTTTTTGATGATGGCCATTCTGACTGATGTGAGGAGATACCTCACTGTAGTTTTGATTTGCATTTCTCTAATGATTAGTGATGTTGAGCATCCTTTCATGTGTTTGTTGGCAATCTGTATGTCTTCTTTGGAGAAATGTCTATTTAGGTCTTCTGCCCATTTTTGGATTGGGTTGTTTGTTTTTTTGATATTGAGCTGCATGAGCTGCTTGTGTATTTTGGAGATTAATCCTTTGTCAGTTGCTTCGTTTGCAAATATTTTCTCCCATTCTGAGGGTTGTCTTTTTGTCTTGTTTATGGTTTCCTTTGCTGTGCAAAAGCTTTTAAATTTCATTCGGTCTCATATGTTTATTTTGGGTTTTATTTCCATTACTCTAGGGGGTGGGTCAAAAATGATCTTGCTGTGATTTATGCCATAGAGTGTTCTGTCTATGTTTTCCTCTAAGAGTTTTATAGTGTCTGGCCTTACATTTAGGTCTTTAATTCATTTTGAGTTTATTTTTGTGTATGGTATTAGGGAGTGTTCTAATTTCATTCTTGTACACGTAGTTGTCCAGTTTTCCCTGAACCATTTATTGAAGAGGCTGTCTTTTCTCCATTGTATATTCTTACCTCCTTTGTCAAAGGTAAAGTGACCATACATGTGTGAGTTTATCTCTCGGCTTTCTGTCCTATTTCATTGATCTGTATTTCTGGTTTTGTGCCAGTACCATACTGTCTTGATTACTGTAGCTTTGTAGTATAGTCTTAAGTCAGGGAGCCTGAGTCCCCCAGCTCCATTTTTCTTTCTCAAGAAAGTATTTGCAAATGAAGCAACTGACAAAGGATTAATCTCCAAAATATGCAAGAAGCTCATACAGCTCATTATCAAAAAAACAAACAACCCAACAAGATCATAGGCAGAGGTAACAGTACCTATGAAGGCACAAAGACTAAAAAGATCTTGGCAGATTTTTTTGGTGAACTGTTTGTGTGCAGTTGTAGTAGTGGCTGTGATGGTTAACTTTATGTGTCAACCTGACAGGGCTGAGGCATAGCTGGTAAAATATTATTTCTGGGTGTGTCTGTGAGGGTGTTTCCAGAAGAGATTAGCATTTGAATCCAGTGGACTGAGTAAAAAGATCCACTCTCACCATTGCTGGTGGGCATCATCCGCTCTGTTGAGGGTCTGAATAGAACAAAAAAGGTGGAGGAAAGGCAGATTTGCTCTCTTGCTTGAACTGAGACATCCATCATATGTCCAGGAACATTGGTATTCCTGGTTCTGGGGGCCTTTGGACTTGAACTGTGACTTAAACCATTGGCTTCCTTGGTTCTCAGGTCTTCAGATGCAGACTGAATTACACCAGAGGCTTTCCTCGTTCTTCAGCTTATAGATGGCAGATTGAGACTTTCAAGTCTCCATAGTGATGTGAGCTAATTACTATAATAAGACCTCTCTTGTATCTATATCTGTATCTATTATCTATATCTAAGCTATCCTATCGGTTCTGTTTCTCCGGGGAACCCTGACTAATATAGTGGCACAATGAGAGAGGGGAAACTGCCGTATAAAATGAAGTTGAGCAGCAAAAGCAAGGGAGCAGATCATTAAGCACCTTTTTTAATCCTTGGAAGGAGGCCAGGTTAAATTAAAAATGCAACAGAAATTTGGAATTTTTCGTGTTGGGCAGTAACATGAACTGGATTATAATAGGCCAAGACTAGTGGTAAGAACTGTTAAGAGGTTATTGCAACAAGAGATACTGATGAATTGGATTGAGAAGTGACAATGGAGATGGAGAGGAGCTAAGGATATTGAGATGCATTTTTGGAATTAGAAGCAGCAGCATTTCATGATGGATCAGATGCAGGGAGTGACTGGAAGCAGAATAAACTTTCTTGTTTGAGCAATAAAATGGTGTTTGTTAGCCTAAGGGACAGAACAAGAGTTCATTTTGTGATCTATGAAATGTGAGACACCTGTGAAACTGTAGTTAGGTATGTGAAGGTGGATCTCAGAGGAGAATTTTGGGCTGTTTTCTTCTCTGATTTTTTGGGAATCTTCTCACTTACACAGGCTTTAATTTTATGTTTTCCCATATTCTTTCTTTGGCCACCTTCACTTCTCATGTGACAGATTCTACTTGGCTTATAACATTCACTCCTGGGTTTCATCCTTCAGCTGTTTGATAATGACATTTGCTTCTTCATCTTCAATTCAGTCTTCTCTCCTGAATATATATATGTATAATGTCTATATATTCAACTTCCTACTTGACTTTTTCTTGTGTGCATTTTATGTGTCCGCAGAACTCCACATATCTGATAAGACACAGCCACCCATTGAGAAACCTGAGACTATTCCTCAGCTCATCTTTGTTCTCACTCTCCACGTACAAACCTAGTCCTGTTGAATGATGTTTTGTTGTCTTGAGTATTTATAAACATCTGGTTTACTTGGACTTCTTTTAGTCCTAGAGTCCAGGATAGAGCTGGACCTTGAGGTGAAAGTTAAGAGGTGCCTCTGCTGTGAATGTCCATAGGATGGAAAGCCAAACATATTGTGAGGTTAGGCAAAGAGCAGAGAAATGTCAGGATTCAAGTGGTGTGTTAGGGTAATTGTTCTGGCAGCTGTGAGCTAGACAGATGGGAATAAGGAGAGATTAGAAGCAGAGATATTTCAGAATGGGAACTATGACACAAGTTGTTTTTTAAGAAATCATAAAATGAAATTGCACAAAGTAAAACATGCTATTATGTTTTCCTTTTCAAATGCCTTAAATTTTTTTTCTTTTAAACCTCTCTGAACAATCACTTCAAAAGGGGTGAGAAATGGAAAAGACCACCCTCATCTGGTACAACATGGGTCCCTTAGGACTTTCCCTGGAGTTCAGAGCCCTGCCTCATTTGAAATGTGTGTCATAAGAACACCCCTTATTATGACTCCAGAAAATTAATCTTTCTAACGTGAGAACTATTGTTATAATCTGTTATATAAGGTATGATGTCACTCTCTTCCACACATAAACACGAACTCTCACACCTTTAATTATCTTTTGTTTTTAGCACATTTGTTTCTTAGAACATAGATTGCCCAGACCATTTTCAAAATCATGTATTTGACATTAGAAAATATTTTTTAAAATACTGTGACCCTAACATTTATTTTTAATCCTTGTTATAGTTGATGGAATGCTTAGTGTAGAGCAGGTGTGTCTTTCTGGATTTCTATCATCTGTACCAAGGTGAATAATGGTTTCAAATGGAGCTCGTGGGCAACCTTAAAAGGAAAAAAATAGGTCGCCAAAGGAAAACCATTCAAACGAAGATGGAAAGCTGAGAAACCCATGCAGTGGTGGCTGTGAGAAGGATTTGGGCTCAGTGCATCTAAGAGCCCCCAGGAGCAATGACAGGGAGAGTTGTTTTACACTCAGCATTCTCTGAGATACTGTCACGTTGAATCACTAAGAATTAGTTGGTGCCATTTGCCTTATTCATAGAATGGATCAAAATACAGTGGAATGCCAAATAGTCAGTGAGGAGTTAGTAAATTTTCATGTTGTTTGAAACTGTGGTGTTTCAAATGAAGGCTGAGAGGTTTGGAGTTTTAAGCATTCCAAAATAAACATTCCAGATATCTGGGCCTTCTGCATGGTGTGTATGTCTTAGGGAAGGTAGTTCCCACTTTAATAGATTAAGAAAAGTGTGAGCATGGGGAGTATAGAGGACAGGTAGAAAAAGCTAGCTTTTTATAAATTCAATGTATCATAGGTTCTCCACGAGTTCACTTCACGTTGACCCCTCTAATGCTGGTTATCAATAGATATCAAGGCCAGTCACTCTTCTTTTGGAACATCAAAGATGAGAAGTATGGTATGATATGTCTCTAAATACATCCCTTCATCCTTCCTAGATACCTCTGGATCAACGTGTCACAATTTCAGTTAGAACTCCTGCTTTGGCTGGTGGTCTCACACAGGCCATCATGAGACGTCATTTTGCCTTTCTAGCTGTCCATATCATTTCAATTAAAATGGTACCACTATGTGACAATAGTGCCTAGACCCAAGATTATCCTTTATTTGAATGTCACTAGCACTGAATTTATAATTTTATGATTCCTCTGCTGCATGGACCATGATCACCAGAGCAAAACGTGACAATAATACCTGTTCAGCATATCTATTTATTTCTAATTCTTCCTTATGGGTATTTCTTTCAATATATGCAAAAGTAGAAAGAAGGGTATGATGATTGACATATCTGTCAATCAGCTTCACCCATTATCAATAGAAAACCAACCCTGTTTCTATTTATTTTGAATTTCTAATTTTGGTCTCCTATCTTTTAACACTTTTCATTTTAAATATGTACTACTAGTTGATATTATAGCCACATCTACTTTTCTTCTCTTCTGTCCAATTAATGAGCAAATTGCTTACTGAGAGCTTACAGTTTGACATTTTCTTTCTCCTGAATTTGTGAAGCAGAATGTTCTTCTGCACGTTACTGGGTAAACATCTTTCTAACCATCTTTCTTTCATTCACTCACTCTGTCAGTCACTTATTTGGTAACTCAATATTAAAGAGCCCCACGTATACTGAATATTCAAGGACAAAAACCACAGTCTCAAAGCAGCTCCTGGTTTAAAGGGGAGATAAATGTTTAACGGAGCATTTTCTGGGGACAGGGTAAGAGATATTTGGCTGCAAAAACAAAGTTATGAATCTCATCTCTTGGTCCTACATTACGAGGACCATTATTGTTATGTGGCTTTCCCATTTATAATAATGGTTGATACAGTTCACATCTACATCTTTATTGTGGTGACAATAATAGAATTTACAAATACAATGCAAGTCTTTAAGATTTTTCCTAACAAAAACACCCCTCCTTCAATATTAAGCAAAATGTTGTAAGCATAATTAGCATTTACAAAGCATTTTAAATGACCCATATATTGAATAAATAAATGAATGAATGAATACATGATTAAAGAGTAGAATAGTAAAATAATTTTAAAGTGTTTATATATACATAAACTTCAAAAATTAATTTATAATATATAATTTGAAATAAATTTCAGATATTAAAATTACATTCTCATATGATTTATCCAATTGGGAGATTCTTAGACTCAGGACACTCGGGACTTGAAAAGCTGATATCAAGCATTTATTCAAATCCTATCTTTTTATAGATGAAAATTAAGTCAAAAAAATAAGGTACCATGACAATAGTCTACTTCTTATACTTCATAAGAGATAGAACTAGAGCCTGTTTATGTGACTTCTTGACTACTGTTCTTCATAACATACAGGAAAAACTCAGAATTTGATACAGTTATAAATAAGATAAAATGACTGGCAAAAACCCACATAGTTTCATGAGGTCTTTGTGCATTTGTGCTCTACTTATAGCATTGTGAAAACATGATCTGAATAAGACTTCCATATAACAGAATTTTAAAATGTTCTTGTCTTGATGTTCCGTGTACCACTAGTTCTGTTTAAGGGCAGAGATTGCCTTGGTTATTATTAATCCCTAAAAATATAGGCTTTGGTTGAAACAGTGTCATCTTGTCCTTAGCTGCAGCAATAGAGTCATAGTAATTGGCCTAATAAGAAGAAAAAATAAAAATAATTATAGCCTCAAGGAGCATTTAGGTATGGTTAAATAACAAAGGGGCAAGATGAAATTGCAAATGAGTTCCTCTCTCGGCAGGATTAACAATGGTGGAGCTGCCTTCCTTTTAATCCTGAGAGGGGGTTAACAAAAAGACAGGCATTATGCCTCCATCAAATGGTTAGCCTTAAAGATGCTGGGGTAGGTCTTCCAATTTAGGGGTTTGTCCACAAGTTTGTTTATACCTAATTTCTTTGCCCCTTGTCTTTTCCCTCCGAGAAGGAGCTTTGGACCACAAAATATTCAGAGCCACAGACTTAATGAAAGGCCATTTCTCCTTGGAAGTTTCTGTGTGAATGTCAGCTTGTGAGTAGCACCCCCAAATAAAGGGGGGGTTTGCATTCTTTAATGGTCTTCAGAGCCCCAAAACTTTCTGTCCATTGCTCTCACCTTAATCCCTTGCACCATCCATTTTTACATACAAACTCAAACCCATGATATAGCAAATGCCATCTCAACCAGCATGCCTTCCACACAGCCAGTCGTGCCTGACCTTGTAAGTTCTTGTTTACACTGTAGACCTGACATCAGTGCTGGTCCTTAAGAATGTTTCTCCCAACCCTCATTTGGACCATCTCCTCTGTTTCCAGTGGATACTGTGCCCAATCCAGCCTCCTTTGAGGACACTGCCTCAGCACAGGACCTTAACTGTGAGCCTCGCTCTCACTCTCGCACAAGCATACACAAGTTACACTGTTATTTTTTCTGTTTTACACCTCAGGTTCTTGTACTAAATGACATATTCCTTGAGAGCAGAGACCATGTATGTTTATTGTAACATCCCCGAGATCACATATATGCGATAATATCAAAGATAAATAGCAAGTGGAACACCTTCTCTGTGTCGGGCAGGTTTTTGAGTGCTTTTCATACATTCTCTCCTTTAATTCTCATGACAAGTCTTAGGTCACCTGTTAGTACTCCTTTAAGATAGGCTGATGGATTACTGACTGAAACTCAAGAATGATTTTAACAATGCCACCCCCACCATAATTCATTGAGGGGGTCACGGTCTGTCAGAGACCCCGTTAAGTATTTGATATACACTACTTCATTTCGTGTTCACATCCATCTTGTAAAGAATTCCCATGTCTACTTGGCATTTGAGGAAACTGAGATACAGCTGAAGAGAAAGATGCACAGTCATGCCGATAGTAAAGGCAGAGCGAGAATCCAAACCCAAAGCCAGTGCTGCTTTCCCTACAAGATACTGTTTATGTAAGGTCAGAGGGCACTTTCTCTTTTGCCCATCATTGAATCATTAAATGTCTCATCACTATATCCAACTTCAGCATACTCCCTATTCACGTATAAATGAGCAGTTATTAGCTTAGGCTTGGACTAAGCTGTGCTTTTGTATATGATGTCCCCTAACTGGAATGTCCTTTCTTCTGTCCGTTCTCCATCCAAAGCATTCACCTTTTACTTGGCTCATGACCCGAAACCTTTCTTGACTACAGACGGCCCTTCATATTGGTGGGTGGAAGCCACATCTGTGGATTTTTTCCCTAATATTTTTGATCCACATCTGTGGATTCAACCAACAGGGGATCAAAAATATTAGGAAAAAAATTCAAGAAAATTCCAAAAAGCAAAACATGAATTTGCTGCACACTGGCAACTATTTACATAGTGTTCAAATTGTATTAGGTATTACAAGTCATCTAGAGATTATTTTCAGTATACCAGAGTATGTGTGCGGGTTTTATGCAAATACTATGTCACTGTATATCAGGGACTTCAGTATCTGTGGATTTGGTATTCACTGGGAGTCCTAGAACCAATCCCCCACAGATACTGAGGGATGATTGTATTCCCAACTACAATGATTTCCTTCCTTTCAGTCTGCAGTAATGGCCTTTACTGTCTCCTCCATACATTTAGGTGTTTACTGTATCATTTGATCATTTTAATATGAATATATCATATCTGCATAGAAAGACTTATAAGTTCTTGGACCAGGAGTATTGTGGACCATGCTGTTGTGTATGTTCTCAGTTAGAACAATTGGAAAACTTTTCATTAAATTCAAAGGTTTAGAAAATATCTGAATGGTCAGAGATGTATCAGCTACTAAGAGAAATGACCCTTATCACAAGATTGGGTTGAGTTTGGACAGAAGCGACATGCACACTTAGAGGCTTGTCTGTTGAGGCTGCTGTTGGTGACAGAATGCTGGAGGTTTGAACCTGACCACAAGTTGTGCGTTTGTTAGGAGAAATCTAGGAGAACATAATACCTTTTAACTGTTTAAGACAAACATAACTTAATACAGGGGTGTAGTTATACAGGTGACATAAACATGAAGAAACCAAAAGGGAGCCATGAAGCAACCAGAGATGAGCGGCAGCAGGAAAGTGTTACCACAGCCGAGGGGTTGATACCAGGTAAAAGAAGCTGGAATCACAGTCAGTTTTTCCAGTGGGAAATGAGCTGGAACCATGGAGGAGAAATGCTCACTGCCAGAGATGCTGCCCAAGGTAGAGGGAGGGACAGTGAGAGGGCAAGGAACTGGGGAGTACAGGAGGTGTTTCTCTTTTGTCTTCTCCTCAGCACGTCCTGTGGTGGGCACTGAACAGCCGTTACGCTGCACCTAGGAAAGAGAGCCTGCAGGGCGCAGCACCTCTGATGTGGAACAGAGCAGGGGGAGTGCGACAATGACTCTCAGAGCAAATGGGTCACAGTGTGGCACGTGTGGTACTACCTGAATACCTATGGATTGAAGTGATGGGAGTACTTAGGAGACTAAACCTGCCCACCTCAAAGGACTATCAGACTGCTGAGGAGGCCCCCAGAAGATTGTCTTGTAACATATCTCATGATACTCAAGGCTAATTTTTGTGTTTTAGAGGTATTGATGGGAATTGTTGTCCTAGAACTAGTAATTTTGTTCATGGTACTGTAGAGAACAAGGCATTGTGTGATTTAATGATAGAGAACAGGCCTCTGGCATCATTCTATGGTATAACAGTGATCATTTCATTTTATTACTCGAGATATTTCTGTGAAATTCCTTTCCTGAGAGGCATTTGGAAAATCTCCTTTGACATAAATGGATATCATGCTTTTGTAGCAAACTCTGGTTTTATCTTTTCTGTGTGAAATGACAAAACAGGTTGGACATGCACAAAGCTATAGATGGGAAACACCATGCCTGCCATCTAACCCAAAGCCTTCCTTTGTCCAGGACGGAGCTGAGGACCAGGAAGATGAAATGATTCATCTAAAGTCACTATAAAACCTTGTGCAGCCTGGAGGTCACCTACTTTGTGACCATGGGATTATTTTCTAACCTCTTGAATTTCAGTTTCCTCATTTATGGGAGAGTAATAATGGTACCTAACTATATCACAGAGTTCTCACAAGAGTTAATTGAGATCATCTGTATCAGTGGACAGCAACCATTTTCAGTAAAGGGCCAGATAGCAATAGAGACCATATGGTCTCTGTTGCAACTATTCAGCGCTGCCACTGTAGAAGAAAAGCATCCACAGACAGTATATAAGCAGATGAGTGTGGCTCTGCTCCAAGAAAACTTCATTTACAAAATGGGCTGTAGTTTTCCACCTCTTGATCAATGTAATTTGCATAATGCTTGATACAGAGTAAGGATTTTAAAACCTTACCTGGAATTATTATTGTTATGACGATGATGATGTCTATGGAATAAAAGAAATCATTCATATATTTAGCTTTTAAAAAGCTAAACTTTCACTGGTTTCCCTAGGGCTCTATCCTGAGATTTCTTTACCACCCTTTGCAAGGTAATTTCCCCCATGTCTGGGCTGTCCCTCTCCTGGACACTGTGAGGCATTCTGGGAAAGGCAGATAGGCCTCCTCCTGGGAGTGAGAGACCCTGTAACAGATCTGGAGGCTCTGCAAACCCTAAGAACAGGTTTCAACACTTCAGCTCCTTCTCAAGATCAGAGGGGCTGAGTGTGTAAAATTAAACTGTTGTTTGCTCCCCTCATCCAAACAATACCATAAGGTTGTGCAGCCAGTACAGAGAAATGCCAACCCAGATCTGTCAGTGAGGAGCCAGAACAGCAGAGTAGAAGTGTGTGGGCAGGATTGATGTAGAGATCTCTCTCCCCTGAGACCCAAATATAGGGCAGACTAAACAAGTGGGGGTATGGCAGAAAAGAACGTTAGGGCAGTGTCTGAATTATCCTTTAGGACAGATAGAATTTTCTACTCCACCTATTTCATGTTACAGCATTTCTGATGGTACAACTATTACAATAAAAAATTCATAAGATATATCAGGAAGAGATGAAAGTCTGGCCCTAGCCAGAAGAATTTATGTCATGGGGATCCTTGATAAGCTAAAGTTACAGCAAGAAGCAAACCTGTTCTCAGTGGGGGCTCTGAACGGGTAACCCCTTCTGGGTTCTATGTTTGACTTATTCCTCTGTGTTCTTAGGACAGTAATAATTACTGATAAGACCCCCAGAATAATAGCCAGCTCCCTAATCATGTCCATAAAATGGCTGCAGTATTGACAACAGCACTGAGTAAATTTGTGACCCTCGGTCTGCTGCCACCCTCCAACCAAGGGGTGCTTAGAGAAGGCAGTGAGGAGACCATCCTCATGGAATTTAGCACCTCAAAACTTGGTGAGGTAATTTATGGACATCGAGTCCTAACATAATAGTTCTTTTTGGGGATGAAAACATTAATTTTTAATGCCACTTGAAAATTCTTGGAGCCATGAGGAAAGGCCCTGCTTACTCGACAGTTTTAGGGAAAAAAAAGCATTATTTACATTTAATGGCTCTTCTTTTATAAAGCATAGGTTCTTTCTGCTCATTCAGGAATGTGATACCCAAAAGGGAGCATTTATGTTGTAGTGTTTATATTGTATTCAATTTTGACATATTGAATACAGTTTATAAAAATACATTAACATTTTTTTCTTTTAGTCTGTTTCTGTGATCTGTTTTAGTGTTTCTATGTTGTGAAATGGGTTTCTGGAAATAAAGCTCAATTTGTAGCCTGGGTCCTATAGAAGAAGGGTTGTCAAATTTTGTAAAGGGCCAGGTAGTGAATCTTTTAGGTACTGAAAGCCATACAGTCTTTTTTTTTTTTTTTAATTTGTTTAACATCTTTATTGGTGTAAAGTTGCTTTACAGTGGTGTGTTAGTTTCTGCTTTATAACAAAGTGAATCAGCTATACATATACATATATCCCCAAATCTCCTCCCTCTTGCGTCTCCCTCCCACCCTCCCTATCCCACCCCTCTAGGTGGTCACAAAGCAGGGAGCTAATCTCCCTGTGCTATGTGGCTGTTTCCCACTAGCTATCTGTTTTACATTTGGTAGTATATATAAGTCCATGCCACTCTCTCACTTCGTCCCAGCTTATCCTTCCAACTCCCCGTGTCCTCAAGTCCATTCTCTAAGTCTGTGTCTTTATTCCTGTCCTGCCCCTAGGTTCTTCATAACCAATTTTTTTTTTTTTTTTTTTTTTTAGATTCTATATATATGTGTTAGCATACAGTATTTGTTTTTCTCTTTCTGGCTTACTTCACTCTGTATGACAGATTCTAGGTCCATCTACCTCACTACAAATAACTCAGTTTCACGATTTGTATGGAAACACAAAAGACCCCGAACAGCCAAAGCAATCTTGAGAAAGAAAAACGGAGCTGGAGGAATCAGGCTCCCTGACTTCAGACTGTACTACAAAGCTACAGTAATCAAGACAGTATGGTACTGGCACAAAACCAGAACTATAGATCAATGGGACAGGATAGAAAGCCCAGAGATAAACCCATGCACCTGTGGTCACCTTATTTTTGATAAAGGAGGCAAGAATATACAATGAAGAAAAGACAGCCTCTTCAATAAGAGGTGCTGGGAAAACTGGACAGCTACATGTAAAAGAATGAAATTAGAACACTCCCTAACACCATACACAAAGCCATACAGTCTTTGTCACAACTACTCAACTCTGCCATCAGGGAAAAAGTGGCCATAAACAATATGTATATGAATGGACATGGATCGTGTTCTAATAAAACTTTATTTACAAAAGCAATCATGGGGCCGCATATGGCTTGTGGGCTGTAGTTTGCTCACCCCTACTATAGTTGTTAAGCATTTATTATTTTAAGAGGACTCCAATAGTATCTGTTGTCTAGGAGCCAGTTAGTCATGTAAAAAATAACTGCATTAAATATAGTTATTTCTAAAAGGAGGGCAGAATTGACAAATGCATCCATGAGGGATATTATACATGTCTATTCTTAAAAATAAATTATGGAGAAATAGAAGATAATTCTTAGAATTAGAAATGTTAGGACTTAAAGTGAATTAGAATCACAAACTATAATGCTTTGGGATCTGAATTGTATTGCAGTGCAAGATTTTTGTATTTTTTCACATTACTTCACTTGTGCTTTCCTTTGGTAGTATGTTTCAACAACATGTCCACTCCCCCAAAGATTTTTAAATGGTTACTAACACTGAGGTTAGCCAGTCTCCTGTTCCTGGAGGGATTAAGTGCGTCCTGTGTGACTGTACTGGAAGTAGACTCTTGGAAGCTCGTGCCTGGTTTCCTCCAAACTTTTCCCCTATGTGTCTTTCCCTTTGTTGTTTTTGCTTTGTATGTTTTCACTGTATTAAACCTTAGCCATGAGTATAATTATATGCTGAGTCACATGAGTCCTTCTAGGATGTCACTGAACCTGGGGGTGGTCTAGGGAACGCCCACCACACCATCCCACCTTGGTATACCATGTTTTCTTTATGTATGAGACTGAACTAGAGGAAGGTCTTGCCATACTGTAATCTTCCTTAGGAAGAGGATTTATGCTCAGGGCAGTGGAAAAATTATACAGGAAGTAAACAGCACTTCAGTACTCTCCAGATACATTACTTTTGGAGTCTTTTTGGCTGTTGAAGTATATCAACTGTCACTGGTTCCATTAAAAACAATATTTTTTATAGAAAATCAGTGCATGGTATATGTTAGGTTCTCAAAGAAATATTTGTTGAATGAATGAATGATGATCGCCCTAGCCTTTGAGTCATTGGTATGTTTTTCCTCACTAACATATTGCTTCCTAGAACGTCAACACAGGGTAACCCATAGCAGCCCTGTGCATTCTTTGTTAGACATATGCATTTTGATAAGCACAGCAGCAAAATCTCCCAGAACCAGAACAGGCTGGGTGCATTTAAAATCACTGAAAACTCATTTTGACATGTCTTTTTTGGTATAGTAGTTATTATTCTTCCCAGGCTTCAGGTTTATGTGTCTGCAGCGTTTCCACTTCACAACTACTAGCCCTTCTTTTATGATTACGCCTATGACACATGCCAGTTTAAATAAATGAGTGTTTGCATTTCCACTGGCTCATTCCCTCACGTGTTTATTCAGAACAGGCAGTAAATCTGGCAAGGTGCCAGGTGCTGTGCTAGGTACTGAAGTTTCAAAGACAAAAAGCACATGCTCTTTGTTTAGTTAGGCAGAAGACACTTAGATCATTACATACAGCTAGAACAAACTTATTTACGAGTAGCTTAGGATCATAAGACTCAACAGTTGACCCTGGTGGAATCTTTCAAAGAATGATTTAAGTTCAACAACTCAGTAGCAGAAAGGAAAAGCATTTTAAAGGAAATGGCATGTACAAAGGTCCAGAGGCTGGAGCAAGTGTGACACATTCAGGATGTGTGACACATTCAGGAAGTGTGACACATTCTGTTAAGAAGTAGCGGAAAAATGAGGGTAAAACAGGGCCAATAAAGATATTGTATATACCAGGCTAAGAAGCAGAAAATCATTGTATAGGCTAAGGCGGGAGTGGGGGTGGGGGAGTCGTTGAATTATTTCAAGGAGGGCAAGTATGTGGTCACATTTGCAGCTCAAAAAGATCACTCTAGGAGAATTGGGAGGGTGAATTAAGAAGGGTAAAGACTGGAGGCGGAAAACCAAGTGAGAATTGTGGTAATCCAGAGAGAGATTGTGGAGATCTGAACTAAAGCAGTGGCCATGGATACAGAGAGGAGAAGGAGAGAAAATATTAAAACTGTTTTGAAGTGGACCCCAGACTGACTAATTGATTGGATATAATGTAAGAGAAAAGGAGCAGCCACTGATGATTCACAAATATTGGTTACGAGGTATTTTTCTTAAGGGGAAGTGGTTTGGAAAAGAGATAACAGACTCATTTTTGGTCATGTTGCGTTTGAGATATGGTCAAACAACCAGGTAAGACTGTCCCTTAGGCACTGGGCAGTGACCTATTTGGCAGTAGAAGTGGCAGACACCAAACATAGTGTTAGATATTTTTTATTTGCCTTCTTGTTTAATTTTCCTAAGAACTTTACAAGGCAGGGGTATTATGTCCATTTTTTAATTAAGATAGTTGAGGTTCAGGGAAATTTAAGTAATTTGCCCAGTGTTATAGGAGTAATTGGCAGTCCCAGGATTTTAATCTATATCTCTTTGACTTCATTGTGTCTTATTTACTCACCTATGCTGACTCACCTTTTTGGTAGGAATGAAAAATTTGTGTTAATAAATTTTTTTACAATGATATTAAATCAGGCTCACCTGACTGATCGGACATAGGTTTAATATCGTTGTATTTTTGCAACAGAAAGCATTAGGTAGTGGTAAGCCTTTTCTCTTTTTAATGGCATTGCCTATTGACCACACATAGCATCCTATGTAATGTAAACGTGCTTAAGGTAGGAGTAGTTTAAATGGAAGATAAAATGCAGAAATAAAGAAGAAAATGGAGAGGGAAATAAATGTGATTTTAAAAAACATTTTTGTGATATTATAACAATATAAATGAAATCATCTCTCCTCTAGGCAGTAGCTGCAGAGTAAGAGGGCACCCTGGATGTACTTTTTCTGGTCCTCCCAGGTTGTAATACCAGCCATTAGCTGAATTTTTGTGAATCTAATGGAGGAGATATTCAGGGATTCTGTAATGTTTTATGTTTATTTCTTAATCTTTGTAGTTTGAAGGGGACATACTGTGAAAACAGAAGAGGGAAATGCAACTGACATCCTTCACTATAAAATATATAGTGTGCTACGTCCACTGTTTTTCTCTCTCCTTTTGAATTTAGACTGTGCTATTTGTGAGAGTGATGATTGTCTTGAGATGGTTTTGTGTTCATGTGCATGTGAGGATGTATTCCAACAATTATTTGCTGGATGCTTTGAGAAACAACAAAGTCAACTCCCATTGATATGTCCTCAAAGGAGCCTGGATTTAATACACTAAAATCCATGCTGGACTGCTCAGCACTCTCTTTCTTCTCCATCCTCCAATGATATTTTAATAATATATTAAATAAATCAGACTTGGGAAATGCACAAATAGGTACTACTCTGTTTAGTGAGTATTTCTAGGAGAAGAGAGATGGTCCCTGGAGTGAGACCATCTCCCATGAGAAGCTGGGTGGGGCCTGACATTGTGGAGAGGTCATGGTGCTCTCAGAGCAAGTGTGGAAGGTGGAGGGGACAAGGTTCTGTGCAGAAGCATCTCATTGTGGCAACCTGGTTGGAATAGGAGCCCCTGAGACCTGTCTTAAAGTTGTGTCTGCATTCCATATATGATAACATTTCATATATGATAGCATTAAGACTGTGTATATATTTAGAATAACTTGATAGGAGTGGCTCATGGAGACCAATCCCATTTCTACTTTCACATGTGCACATACACAGAGCACTGTGTGCAACTCAGGATGGGAGAAATATTAGGAACTGGGGTACATCCATGGGTAGACCCTATAAAAAGTAGAATATATTTAGTCTTTTTCTGTTGGACTATAAGAAAAATCATATGTATCAGATTTTGTTTGAAATTCTTTAACTTACTCTTTATAAGTTCCTCCAGTTACTCAATAAAATCTGGAATATGTTAACAGCTCTATGTGGTGGTGGTGTAGGTAGAAGTGAGGAATGGCAGTATAAAGGGAAATCAGTAGGGTGACCATATATTGATACTTTGTTTTTCAAGCAGAGATAATTTTACAGAAAGAGAAGAATTACTATTAATAGCTATGTCAAGGCAACCAGCAAAAACCAGGCCAGCATGTATGGTCATCCTAAAAATGAGGCCTGCCTATCTGGGGATGTCAGCCCTGCAGAGGACTCTGTCTTATTACAGCATTGCATGGAAGCGTTCTGAGTCTGTGAGTCCTAGGCTGTGAGTAGCAGTGAAGAAATTATCTGTGGCTGAGCAGAGAGCAATTGCAGTGATCTGGGATCATGATGGTCAATCCTAACCCCTCTTCTCATTCACTTTCCCTCATCTATTAATATACTAAAGGATCATACAGGATTTGTCTCTGTCTGACTTGTTTCATTTAGCATAATGCCCTCAAGGTCCATCCATATTGTAGCAAAAGGCAGGATTTTCTTCCTTTCCTATGGCTGAATAGTATTCTACTATATATATATATATATATATTCTTTTCATATATGTATTTATATGTTTTCTTTATTCATCCGTCAGTGGAAACTTGGGTAGTTTTCCATGTCTTGGCTATTGTAAATAATACTGCAGTGAACATGAGATACAGATATCTTTTGGGATTAGTGGTTTTATTTCCTTTGGTTATATATTGAGAAGTGTAATAGTTGGATCATATGGTAGTTATATTTTTAATTTTTTGAGGAACTTTCATACTGTTTTCCATAGTGGCTGCACCATTTTACATTTCCATCAACTGTTCATGAGTTTTCCTTTTCTCCACATCCTTGAATGCTTTCGTTATCTCTCCCTTTTTTTTTTTTTTTTTTTTTGATGATAGGCATTCTTACATGTATGAGGTGATATCTCTTTGTGGTTTTGATTTGCACTTATGTTTGATTTGATTTGCATTATGCTAAGTGAAATCAGACAGTGAAAAACAAATACTGTATGATATCACTTATAGGTGGAATCTGAAAAAAAAACTCATAGAGATCCAATTTGTTGTTGCTGGAGGCTGGGGATGAAGGTAGGAAAATTGGGTGAAGGTGGTCAAAGGATAGAAACTTATAAAATAAATACGTTCTGAAGATGTAATATATAGCATGTTGATTATAGTTAACAATACTATATTGTATATTTGGAAGTTGCTAAGAGTTCTCGTCACAAGAAAGAATAATTTGTGTCTATGTGAGTTGATGGATGTTAACTAAACTTACTATAATTATTTTACAATACATACAAGTATTCAGTCATTAGTTTGTACACCTTAAACTTATAAAATGTTATGTATCAATCATACCTCAATAAAACTTGAGAAAAATACACTTAAAGGGAGGTCATCTTTACATGGATTCCAAAGGGAAGAGCTATGGTGAAAATCTTGAAATTATAAATTCCAAAGGGAAGAGCTATGGATTCCAAAGGGAAGATTCCAAAGGGAAGAGCTATGGTGAAAATCTTGAAATAAGTAACCAGGTAGGCCAGGAAGTCAGAAAAAATATTCATAGAGAAACCCTCATTTCACTGCACAGATTCTAAAAATAGAATGAAGGAAAATCATTCCTTACACAAGATTTCTTTTATTACTTGCTCCCCAGAGAGAGAGAATGAGCTGTGGTTTTCGAGAAGTTGGTGATTTAGTGGAGAAGTTGGTAAACCGTGTACAAAGCTCTTCTCCTTTCTCAGTAGGAGCCAAGGGTACTGGAGCATCTGGCAGGGGTGGGTCCTGACATCTAGTGACCCTACTGGAGTGTGATCACCCTCCACTTGCTACTCTGAAGGAAAATACTTGCAACTTTCTCGCTAAAAAAGAATTCCATTCTTGCAGGTATAGTCTGTCTCAGCAAGATAGGATTATTTTGCTTCCTTGAATTTAGATTCCAGAAATGGCTATAAAACTATTATTTATAAGAACATGCCACTACAATTTAAACAGACAGAGGTCATTATAGTGATTCAGTGTTCCAATCATCTTGATAATGGATCCTAATTATTATACTCTTCTAGTACCTAAAAACAATTGCAAACTAGAATGAAACCCATTTGAAGAACAAGAATATTATAATATTTCTATTTTTATCACAACTCTCATTTTTGAAGGAAAAAATAAATTAGAACTGCTAATTATGCAAATCACAGATGACCTTGGGGCTGTAAGATGGACTGCAGAGGCAAGGCTGTTTTTAGCAATTTAAGGTTTATAGCTCTGAGATCTGTAGAAGAATCTATTGGGAGAACAAGTCCCAGTTGCCAAAATCCGAGATTAAGAAGTGATTAGATTTCTTTCTTCTTTGAAAACTGAGACCCAAATTCAGCCTTCTTACTTATTCTTGAGGGAACCTTCACCCATCAGCCCTTGCTTGCTTATTGTCTTTCCAATATCAGTGCTTCTGGTTAGAGACTCAAAGACAAGAACATGTGGAAGGGCTGCTAAGTCCCCTGGCACCTGCTAATAGAGGAGAAGACACTTGTGTTAGGAATGACGGCCTCTCGGCAGGGGGAGAGGGCACATTTCCCATCCTAATCAGAATCCCCTCCAAAAACAAGAAGAGTGATTTCCTACCTGTACTGCCACTTAGCCTCTTCCCTTTCTGTTTTTTCTCCTGCTTCCTTCTAAAATGTTAAGTTTGGGTTTTTTTGGGCACTCTACCTTCAATCCTTTGGTGCTTTCTCATTGCTCAGTCTACTGATAGCCCATCACTTCTTGCTACTGCTGCTGTTGTTTCTGAACTTCTCTCTTTTTTTCTTTTATTTTTCCTTCCACATCAAGTACTTCCAGGCCTCTTACTACTTCACTGTTAAATCTACTTCTAAAATCACAGGAGTATTTAGGATTGAAGTATAATTCATCAAACACAGAACTTGCAATGTTTGGTGCACCCAGGAATTACTTATTCTTAAGGTCGTCTACAAGACTCTGATGACCTTCTCTGTCCCTATCTGTATCTTAGTCTGTCAATGTCCCCATCCCTGTCTCCATCTCCATTTATCTCGCTTTCAGTATACAGCTTGCCAGGTGTTCATATAAAATGCAGGTTTTAAACTTTTTAGAACTTATTGCACTTTCCTCATAAGAAATCATCCTACTGGATGTTGAAGAAATGTAAACTTTCCAATTAATAATATCCTCATCTCTCTTGATTTATTCTTTTTCTATGAAATTTACAGTCAATTCTAAGTTCACCTCCTTATTAGGGCTGGTTTAAATAGCTGCTGTCTGCATAACTCCAGCCTCTTTTAGAGAAATCTATAGTCTGTCAGAGGTCCTTCCACTCACTTGGCTATTCTCCAAGATGGTGACAACAGTCTTCCTAGCATATTAGAACCACCTGGCTGGGAAGCTTTTAAAAATTCTGATACCTAGGTCACCCCTGACATCATTCATATCAGAATCTCTGAAACTGTGACCACTGGATCAGTTTTTATAAAGCTCCCAAGGTGTCTGCAAAGTGCAGCCTGTAAGGAGACCCACAGTACCTGGAAAGACCTTACAGCTAGCAGTTGCCTGGGCCACTCAACCTGCCCCTAAACATAGTTGGAGTCTATTAAGTCCACAGAGCCAGGGGTTATCCCAGGCTTGGGATCAATCTTGTCTTAATTCACTGTGATTTGGGCTGATGTAAGGAGCACAAAGACAATACTAATAGAAGTTAATATTATTGTGCACTCAAAATATGCCACTTATATTAAGTGCTTATGTAGCTTCTTCATTGCGACCCCAACACGTATGATTCCATTTACAGATGAAGAAGTTGAAGCTTAGAGAAGTAAAGTAACATGCCCAAGATCATAAAGTTAATACATGAGAGAGCTTAATGTTCTTCTGATGTTAAAACCTCTGCTCTTACAGCCATGATCTGTATTGACTTCCTACATTTATGACACTTAGAATCAAGTCACTCTGCTCAAGTGGCCCAAGACAGCAACTAGTTAGTCATCATAGCTCCCTGGTCCCATATGCCTTTCCCCTGCACATTTCCCACCCCTTTGGACTTGCCTAGTTCAAGGTTTGACCACACCCAGTCCTATTGCTCTACACCTTCCACATCCAGATGCTGCTCAGTCCTTAATCCTGACACCGGATTATTAATAGCCCACCTAGCTTTCATGAGTCAGTCTCCATTCCTTTGGAAGAGTCACTGGGCACTGGACCTACTGCTGATGTTGGCTCACACTCTCACAGGGTCTTTGACATTGCCCTTGTGCAAATATGCTTCATTCACTGAAGTTTGGCAAGATCACACTGTCACATTGGTTTTAGTAACCAACTCCACAGAGAGCAAGCATCTGGTAATTTCTTCTACCTTAGGAACACGATTGTCTCTTCCCTCTGTATTCTTTGTCATTATCCCAAATGAACAATTTCAGAATATCTACATTAGGAACTCTTAAGATTGAGGTGTTCTGTTTATGAGAGAGAATATTTTAAGGCAGTGTTTCCCCTACTTCAAATAAAATGGACTTGAAGGAAAATAAGACCCCATCAAATCATCTGCTCTAAGCCTCTCTGATCTCATGACATTTTAATGCAAATTATAACAATATTTTCTCCAAATTCTTTATGGTTAATGTTATTTAAATTATTCTCCATTATATAGTTTATGGAAATACATTGTCCTGTATAAAAATGGGAGTAATTTTTAGCAGCAGACTGCATTTAATATGTTAGATTTAATAAAGTCACATTTGTATTTGGGACATTTTCCCAGAACATAATCAAGTATGACAGGTTGGTTATGAGGAGCTCAGTTCCTTGATGTATGTATCAGCTTAAGAGCTTGTCACCAATCTTGACGCATTAATTCTAGTACCTTGTGTAAGTGAAACTTCCTGTTGTCTGTGAAACACTGTGAGTCATTTAACACACAAGCTTTTAGATCACGTTGCTTCTGTGATTGCACATTCTGAATGCAAATACATGTCTGTAGTGATTGCTGGCATCAGAATATTAACATAAGAAATGTTTCCTGCACTATCATGCCAGGCTGTGTCTAGGAAACGTGTCTGGTGCTCATAATCTCAATTTCTGCTAAGTTTCTAGTGGATTTACTGGATTCCAAGATGATTTTCAGAAAATGACTTCACACCCAAGGTCAGATTGCTTTTTAGCCAATAAATGATGAGTGAACTGGCATTTTGCAAAAACCTGCTCTAGATAATGGGTTCTCTCTGCCCTGCTAACTGTCCTGGTTAGATAATTAGACTTTGTGGTTAAGGTCAGATTCAAGGGAAAGGATTTACATTACATTGGCTGAGTCTGGTCTAAATTGTATGTAATGCTAAAAAATAGTAATTACCCGATGCACCTCTAATGTGCACCCAATGTGGTAGTGACTGTGAAATTTTAAATTAAGGGTAATTTTATCAGGTTAACTTGGAAGCAGATTCATGAAGACTCACAGTTCATTTTGCTTTAAATTCAGCAGGCTGTTTCTATAATTTCTTATGGGTCTATTATTTATAAACCTTGCTTGGCGACTTGTCATCTCAGAAAGACCAGGTAGTATATTTCTTCCGAAGGCTCACCCCTTACTACTTTGTCCAGTAAGACAAATTTATCTCTGGTGTGTTTTCTTTCACCTTCTTCTTACTGTAACCCTTCCTATAACTCAGAGATCCTCCTTCCATTTCCTTCTGGTGTTTTCTCTCTGCTAATTCCAAGTAAGACTTTAGCTGATTCTAGTTTAGGTTATTCGATCCTGGAAGCAATTGGTTTAAACTCAACAAAAGTTCAAGAATAACCCTAATTTTCTCAAAATGTTTGTGGAAAATCGATAAATATTTGACAATATCCATGCCCTAAAAACAGATTTACAAACTATTTAGAGAATTAGGACTTGCACATATTACAAAACTCATAAGAAAATGCAATAATATAATTGAATATAATAAAATGATGCCACTTAGTTACCTGTGACATAGAATATACTAGTTATTTTACAGTAATTTATACTCTCTTCTTAAATACTCATCAGAACACCCAAACGTCTCTTGAATGGGTAAACCTATTTAGCAGGCTTTGGCGAAAGAAAGTTTTATTAAAACAGAACCTCAGATGATATTAAATCTCTGAAGACACAGTGGTCTAGAGTCCTATGGTGTCTTTCAGTTTCTCACAAAGTCTCTTCTCTGGCATCGTGTACATTCTCTGGATGAAGAATTCTCTACTGATTGGGGTCATTTTCCCTTGCATCACTTGTGGCTGGAGTAGCAACTATTGGCATTGTCTCAGATGACTCATCCCCACTGATGTCCCGGGTGCTTACAACTCCCTTGGACCTGACACATATTAATAAGAGGTGTCTTCTGACTAGTAACTGGAAATCTTTGAATAGATCCAAAGAACACAGTATCAAAATAGTGTACCGTCCTTTTCAAGCAAGGACAACTGACAAACGTATCACTCAATTGAAAAGGATATACACACAGATATAGAAGTCCTAATGTTTCATTCTTTCTCTGGCCAGTTAAAATTTTATCAGAGATTGGTATTGTTCTAATCATATGTCCTTGAAAAAGGCTATTATGTCACATGCTCAGGGATTTAGCCGTAACTCACAAGTTGGGAGTCATGACATTTTTATATCTGATTTCTGTTTCACGTAAGTATATAAATACATCCAATCCTTGATTTATGAAGACAACTGTGGCAGCAGCTTGCAGCTTGATGGGAATGGGCAGAGAAGAGGAAACCTGGAGGCAGAGTAGAACATTGGGGGTACTAAGCAATGGTCCATTGAAGATTCTGAGCACATCTGGACAATGTCAATTGCAATATAGCAGAGGGTACATATTTAAGAGACATTTTAGAAGTGTAATCTACACAACTGGGTATGTCAGGCTGGATTTGGTAGGTGAACGAAGTGGAGAAGTCCCAGATGACTACAGCATTTCCAGCTGAGGTCACTAGAAGTTAGGTCATGCTAAAGATATAAGAAACACAGGAGGAAGAGCTTCAAAAAGGACTTCAGCTTACTGTCATAATTGGTATACTCAGAGTCTCGGGTAGATCTTTGTGTCTTTAGAATGGTTGGACACTATCTGTTCTTCGAAGCTCAACATCAAACTAAAAGCCTAGAACTTATTTTTGTTTTCTCATTTTCTTTCATACCCACATCCAACAGATGACAAGGTCCTGTCAATTCTCTCTCTGAAAACATCTTGAATTCATCTATTTCTTTCTACTGTTTTAGACAATGCTGCCATCATCTATCTCTCAGACTACTGCAATAGCTTCTTAACAATAGCTTCCCTACTTCTTCTCTACATCCTTTCTTAAAGTGAAAGTTAAAGTGTTGGAAATAGAAATCAAATCATGTCAAACCTCTGCTGAAATCGTTTAGTGGCTTCCCATTTTAGGGAGGAATATATTCAGACTATTTATCCTAGCCTGCACAGTGTTTCAAAAAAGAAAATTGTTTTGTGTCTTCTCATTTGCCCTTCTCTAGTACTCCTTTCTCCCTCACTCACTGTGATCCAAGCACGTTTCCTTTCTTGCACGTTCTTTCCTGTGCTCCAGCCACACTGCAAGCTCATTCCTTGCCTGTTACCTCTGCCTTGAATGTTCTACATTCATGTTGTCATGTGAATGGCTCTTTGGTATCCATCAGTTCTCAGCTCACATCTGAGCTTCTCACGGTGCTCTTTCTTGACCTAATCTACACAGTCCCTTACCATCCCCACAGTCTTCTTTTTAATTTTAGCTTACTAACTTATAAAAGTACCTTCTAAAAATTTTATGTGTATGTGTAGTCATTTAGAATCTTTTTTTCATGGTCAAAATACTGAGTTCCATAAGAGTATGGATCTTGCCTCTTGGTTTACTGTTGCACCCAGCACATGCAACAGTGTCTGGCATAGAGTCAGCTCTTTATAAATATTTGTTGAATGAATGAGTAATATAATGCATGAGTTAGGACAAATCTACCCCAAAGGAAAGGATGCTGAGAACGTATCCACAGGTTTTTCTAAACTATTTTTCAATAACTTCAGATGCCTGTCTTGACTTATAATCTTGATAAGAGGTCTTTCTGAGCCTGGATGCCATGAGAAACAATAGGAGACAAGAGCAACCAGCCACCTGGTAGAAAGAGGGTAGGGATAAACCTAAACAAGTGCTCGTCACAGACAACATGCTAGACCCATTCTACTCTATGCCTAAGTATTATCTAACTTGCCGGTTGACATTCTGGCCAAAGAAACTCAAAACCTTAAATTTCCAGTTTAAGCAGAATAAATTATGCTTAATTTATTAAGCATAATTTCCTCATGGATTCCCACAGCCGGTCTTACCAGCATGCTCAAATCCTTTAGACCAGCAGTCCCCAACATTTTTGGCACCAGGGACCGGTTTTGCGGAAGACAATTTTTCCATGGATGGGGTGGGGGGATGGTTCAGGCAGTAATGCGAGTGATGGGGAGAGATGGAGAGCAGCAGATGAAGCTTCGCTCTCTGGCCCACCACTCACCTCCTGCTGTGCGGCCAGATTCCTAACAGGCCGCGGACCAGTAGTGGTCTGCAGCCCGGGGGTTGGAGACCCCTGCTTTACACCCTTACCATTTGCCCTACCAAGAACCAGACAAGACAATTTTAAAGCATTGCCAGTTGATATCATTACAGATTTAAGATGTCAACCTTTAACTGGGTCCTTATGCTGCTTATAAATTTTTTGCTCCACCTTAGTGTGTTCTCTCACTTGGTTCCATGGTGGTTATTCAGAGGAAGTTCTGGCATTTCTATAGAGGAAGAACATAAGGCTGATAATCTATTTGGGAAGAGAAGTTAGGAGACTTGCCTTAAATTTGCATAATAGCATTCTTTGTTCATTTAGTTTGCATATTACAGATTTAGGAAAACGGCAAAAGTTTCTGAAGATACTTTCAGTACCTTAAGATTGAAAGACAGTTCATAGTCAATACCTGTTGTTATTACTATTATTACTTGAACTTTATATGGGTACGGGATAGATATTAGGGAGAGCTAAACTTTATTCCAGCCAAGCTATCACCTGGATGCACAACTGTAGATTCTCCAAATCTTTATGATTCTCTGAGGTCCTCATACTCCAATAGTGAGCCTCTGTTTCTTAAAATATAGTTAATAATCATTTGGCAAATATTTATTGAACTATTATTATGTTCCAGGCAATGAAACAAACAATAAAGACATAAGGCAGAAGTGCAAAAATGCTCAAAACCCATTTCTTCTACTTGTGACGTTACCTGTTTCTTCCCTTAGTGGTGTACTGCATTACCACTTGTCTAAGAAGTCTCTCTACTCTACAAGAAAAATCTCTCCAAATGTAGTTTGATGCTATTCCTTATCTCCATCGGATTCATTTCCCATCAGTTATCCCATCTGTATTGTATTTTCTATCTTTCTCTTTTTATTAATTTCTTCCTGTGTGTCTTACAGATATGGTCAATTTATAAATACTGTATAGGAGATCTCCTGTGGCCACTTCCTCATTACCAATTCACTTCTCAACCCACCTTGATCATTTGAGAAATTATTATTGAAAATATCATTAATAACTTTTACCCTAATTCTCCTTGACCTTTCTGTGTAAAATGACTGTTGACTCAGTCCCTCCATTTTTGAAATTCTCTCTTCTTTGACTGAAATATTAATGTTCACTCATTTGTTCATAAAATAATCCTTTGCTATGGACCAGGAACAGTTGCTAGCTCTTGGTGAGGTAATAATGAACAGAATGAACTATTTAGCCTTAAAAAACTAAAAGGTAAGGAGAGGGATAAAAATATGTATATATAATCACTGGGATAGATGCTTTCATTGAAGTACATACAGAGTGCTGTAAGTACAGAGAAGAAGAAGAGGCTGTGTGTTTCTACTATTCTAGAAAGCAACCCCGCCCCCAAAGAAGGCCCTCTCCCTGAAAGCACCAGCTTTCAGTGAGACGCAGGGGTGAGAGGAGGGTTTCTCAAGTTTAGAGATGCAGCACATGCTGTAGCACAGAAGTATGAAAACATGCTGAATTCAAGGATTGCAAACTAGAGATCCCCTGAAGATGGAACTGGAAAGAGAGCAAGTGCCAGGTCATAGAGGGGGATGTATGACCTGCTAGAACACATGGGCTAGAGCAGTTGGGAGCTACAGAGACACTGAGTGCCATGATCAGGTTTACATCTTACGTCACTCTGCCCATGGGGTAAAAAATTGAATTTGGTTAAGGGAAAGAAGGAAAAAAGCAAGTGACTAGTATGGAGATAGGAAAACCAGTCTAAATAGGCATCCTGAGAACTAATAATGCTCCCTATGGTTTTGGGAAGGGAATACATAGGTCTGGGATGATTCCAAAAGAACAAGACCAAGAAGAATCTATAATTGGTTTTATTTTTTGTGGTACGCGGACCTCTCACCGCTTGGCCTCTCCCGTTGTGGAGCACAGGCTCTGGACACGCAGGATCAGCGGCCATGGCTCACAGGCCCAGCTGCTTCACGGCATGTGGGATCTTCCCGGACCGGGGCACGAACCCGTGTCCCCTGCATCGGAAGGCGGACTGTCAACGACTGTGCCACCAGGGAAGCCCCTATAATTGGTTTTAACGAGTCCCTGATTCCCTTTCCAGCTTCTATTCTGGCTTTCCCTTTCCTTTAAAGCCCTCTACTTTGGCCACTATTTCCCCAGATCCTGCTCTCCTCTATATCTCTTGTACCCTAAGAGGAATTCACATCTTCTAGCTTAAGGTTAACTACCTCTAGGGAGGCTTCCATGCTTCTGTTTCCCTCAACAGCTATTATAGCACTCATCACTTTGCGGAATATTCTATGATTGGTACATCTATGTGTATTACAGTTGATTGATTTTTTTGAAACCCTGATCCCCTAGGGTAGTTCTTGGGTTATAGTAGTGCTGCAATAAACACTTCTTGAATTGAACCTCTGTTATCTTGAATATGATGATATGATATTGGTGAATATTTTAGGAAAATATAAAATTAAAAACCTTGGAAATAATTGAAATAAAGAAAGCATAAGGGGGGATATCATAAGGTTACAGGTATATAGCTAATATTGTAAATTATTAGGTAATCAGATGGCAGATCCTTCAGTAATCCATAATTTGGCTAGCCTTCAAACAAAATTTCAATTTCTCCTGCAGCCTGGATGGTGATATTATTCAGTCTATGAATAGCTGACTAAGTCACAGGGGGATTAAGAATTGCACTTTGGCTATCATAAAAGCCTTAGAAGGAAATCTGCAATTAGTAGCATGGATGCCTCAGAGTCATATAGTATAAAAACTTAGAGTGATTTATGGGCTGACAATTGGACTTTAATAATCTCTGAAGCTTTCAGAAATGCACATTCAATCAGGTCTTCTAGGGAGATGATAAACACCAAGCCGGGATAGTCAGACAAATGACTGAGAGGCTCAGGAAAACATTACTTTGCAGTTAAAAATCAATCAGCCCTTGCCTATCCTTTTTGAGCATGCCAGGAACAGAAGTCAGGCTACATACTTCTGCATACCTCTGTTTGCCTCTCTATACCCCTCAGTCTCATAGCATATAGTTATCACTCTTGATCTACTGGTTATCAGTATCTCCTTTAGCATAGTTAAAGAAAAGAAAGCATTTGGGTGCCCATATATTTTGAATTCAATAGTTAACAACCAGAACAAACATAGCCCAACTGTTATAATTACCTATGTAGAAAATTCATTCATAGTAAAGCCTTTAAAAGTTCAAACAATATATCAAACTTGAGAAATGGGATGCTTACACCAACATTTAAATTCCATCCCTGGTGCCTAAGCACTGTGTACGAAGATGTGTTAGCTGTCACA